>NC_142857.1:6363636-6666666 GCF_061612785.1 Hesperophylax consimilis
AAACTCAATATAATTTATTAAATTGCGGCATTATCAAGAGTGCATATTATTTCATTTGATATACTTACTATACAAAGTCGCTTGGCGGATTCATTAACTTTGTTATTATGTATATTAGACTAGCGCAGACTCATCAAAAAAACACGGAATATTATGATAGATTGTAGGATTTGTGAAGCTGGAATTATTTCGGTTATGATCTGAAATTTTCACGACAAAAAGTATTATAGTGATTTACTTTTTGGGGCATTATGCCGTGTTGCGCTACCTCCTTCTTTAGCCAACATTTCGGACAGTTTTACAGTGTACATCATCAGGGCAGATGTGTAATAGAAGATTGTGGTGTGCTTATGTAGATGCGAAACCGTGTTGCCAGCTCCGATCCTCTAAGAGCTGGTATTACAGTATAATTTAAAATGGTTTTATATATTATAACTAATTGAACCCAGTCGTCTTCATTAATATGAATGGATTTTTTGTGAATTTCAATTGACTCTTTGTTGTCATTTGTCCAATTGTCTTCCGGAACAAATCCAAAGTAATGACGGGTTTCAATTAAATGATCGGCAATTGCCAATTTGTCAGGATGGTCGAGTTTACATGCACGCATTTTGCCCAAGAATCACATTGCCTTTCAAAAACTCGCTCTACTCGCAAACGAAAGCTAAACTAAAAATAAGTTATACGACAAAATCGACTCCAAATGTGATGTAGATTCACCAATTTCCCACTTGTGCTACTTGTAATTTCCGGACACCGTGTATAATGCGAATAATATATAAGCCGATATTTCGGTGGGAGTGTCTGGTCAGAAGTAAAGAAAATTTTCACTGGCCTGCCTGGGGTGCCTTGGAGCTTACCTAAAGGTATTTTGTGAATCGTCGACATCAGTTTCCTTTCAAATCGGTACAAATCGCGTCATATTGTATCTACACTTGGAGGAATTGACAAGTAACATTTTCCCACTACAATGATGGCAGTATGAGGAATTCAAATATTATCAGTTTATTCGAAACCCGCGAATATTTTTCTCTCTTATACATTTTTTTAAAATCCTTTCGTTGACTATGTTTTGATTCTCGTATAAAATACGCTCTCGACTTTGCGCAGTCAGGCTTAATTGGACCGTTGATTCTATAGAATCTGCACCCGGTCAACATAATTAATATACAGTGTCTACCGGGCGCATTCATTAATTCCAAGTCCAGAGTCTGAACCATCCAGTTCTGCATGCCGGGCCCGGCCCAAGGTCGCACGGTGATCGGTGACGCGCGACGACTCGGCCTTGGGGAGCCTTGGCCGACTGAAGCCGTGCTGTAATCCGCTACCCGCCGGTATCGGGAACACTGCTTCACTTTAGCTTTATTCGTACCGCGGTGGGGCTTCTCTCTTCTCTCTTCGCCGGAAAGCGAAACTATATCTGTTCATCGCGAAACGAAATCGTTTTGTCCTCATTGTTAATCGAAAACATGGTTTCTTTATGATGGAAGCATTCTCTTTATCGCGAAACATTCTCTCTTCATTACGAAACTTAAACATTTTGTCTTCATTCTGAAAAGATAACATGCTTTCTTTGCGGATGCACTCTTCATTGCGAAATGGAAGCATTCTCTTTATCGCGAAACATTCTCTCTTCATTACGAAACTTAAACATTCTGTCTTCATTCTGAAAAGATAACATGCTTTCTTTGCGGATGCACTCTTCATTGCGAAATGGAAGCATTATCTTTATCGCGAAACATTCTCTCTTCATTACGAAACTTAAACATTCTGTCTTCATTCTGAAAAGATAACATGCTTTCTTTGCGGATGCACTCTTCATTGCGAAATGGAAGCATTCTCTTTATCGCGAAACATTCTCTCTTCATTACGAAACTTAAACATTCTGTCTTCATTCTGAAAAGATAACATGCTTTCTTTGCGGATGCACTCTTATCGCGAAATGGAAGCATTCGCTTTATCGCGAAACATTCTCTCTTCATTACGAAACAAAACATTCTGTCTTCATTGTGAAACGAAAACAAACTTTCTGTACGGGTACACTCTTTATCGCGAGATTAAGGTAGTCGACACATTATATACGCATCATGGCTTCGTCTATTTCAGCATATCGCTCGCTATACACTACAAATGGGAATGTATGTGTGAGCCACATGCTGAAATAGGCGAAGCCACGAAAATATAGCGCGCTCATAGCGTGGTCTGTCATAGGCTTAAAGCATTGTCTCTTTATCGCAAACATGCTCTCTTCATTACGAAACGAAAACATGCTGTCTTCATTGTGAAACGATAACATGCTTTCTGTACGAATACACTTTTCATCGCGAAATTAAAGCAACATCTCTTTATCGTGAATCATACTCTCTTCACTATGAAATATATTTTGTCTTCAATGTGAAACGAAAATTTTATGATTTCTGTAAGAATCTGCAATGCATATTTTATTGTAGGTATTAGTTTCTGACGCCTGGTACACCATCTTCTTCGTGACATTAAAACATTCTCACTTCATCGCGAAGCGAAAACATGATGTCTTCATCGCCAAACGTAAACATTTTATATTCACCAGTTTCCCAGAAAGCAGTTTCTCTTAATTGCGATACTTAAACGTAACGATAGCTATGTTATGTTTTTACAATATATATAGTATATTATTACTAATGCCCTGTCGATATTGGCAGTCGAAAAGCGTGAAATGTAAACAAACCTCTTCAATAGGAAGGAAAACATGCGATATATTTTATCTTTATCACGAAATGTTAACTAAGTAATGTCTTCATCGCGAAACGATATCGTGTCGTACAGTGGCAGTCAAAAACCGTCCGGTATCTTTTTTTAGCAAATGGCAGCCAACAAACGACTTTTTCCGCGATTATAATTGTAAGATTTGCGATGCTGAAAGTATTGGTGAAAAAAAATGTTTGCCTCAAAATCATTACATTTCAAAAGAAGAAATTTGCCTTTCGAACTTTCATAAACTTTACGACATCTATCAAGCATCTGTCAAACATTTAAACAAAAGAAATACACATTTCAAAAAATAATTATTCATTCATAAAATAATTTTGGTACAGACTGTATCGCTTGTCTGATACGATTTATACCTATCAGTTCCAATTTTTTAAAATTAAAATTTCACGTAACTTGAATATTATTATGCATTACGCAGTAATCTTGCCTGTGCTGGCCAATTAGGACGAGTTGTTTCGGAGAATTTGAACAATTCATCAATTCAACGTTCATTTTCGGGTTCTGTGTTCTTTCAGTTCTGTCAAACAACTAGCCTATAATGATATAATAACAGAACTTGAATAGGACTTTCACAGAACTTGAAAATTTACTTTCAAATTTGAAGAATTGTTCAAATTCTCCGAAACAACCTGTCCTTAGAGTTACACCGAGCATTTCAATGGAAGGCTTGCTGCGGGATATTTCACATTGATTTAGTCACATAATTGTTGTGGTTAATGGTTTATTTATATGTTTTGGTGGTCCAGGTGGAAGTTCCCGGGAGAGCGAGGAAGAGGAAGAGCACGAGTTCTACGACGCGCAGGACGGAGGCAGCTGCACCAACCTGTCCGGACATGACGAGACCTCCTCCTTCATCATCAAGATCCCCGTGAGTATAGAACCTCCCGAGTACAATAACCCTCTGAAGACTGTATAAGCGAGAGAATATACAGGGTGTATCGGCACTAACCCGACAAACTTTAACCAGCTATTCCTTAGCACATTTGGAGTAAAAAATGTTATGGGCACTTTGCTGTCCGGTAGCATTTTTTTTTCAATTAAAAACAAAAAAATTTAAAATTTCCACACTACATCACTGTCATTGGCATTGCGTTTCGTGTTAAACAGCTGTTATAAGCAAGTATGTCAAAAAGCGTCTTCGCTCTTTCGCACACACTAAATAATAATAGTTAAAAATGAGACGAATGGTGCCGTGCTATTTCGTTGTGACTGTAAACGTGCGCCAATATAGGTACACACGTGCATTATTCAACGGAATTCGAATAAAATATTTGCCAGATGGGTTTTCAAACTTTGTCAAATGATAAAACAGTGGTGACATGTGGTGAAAATATGAATAATAAATTTTTTATTAAAAAAAACGTTACCGGACAGCAAAGTGCACATAAGATTTTTTACTCCAAATATGCTAAGGAATAGCTGGTTAAAGTTTGTCGGGTACGTGCCGATACACCCTGTATTGTCGGCTTCCTGCCAGAAGTCTTTAAGGCGTCTTAACCAGCGGCCGAGAATTCAAATTTCGTTAAAAGGCGGTCTCGCGATTTTAGAACGAGATAGAAATACCGCATTCATTCCGCTGCGAGCTGTACACCCCGCGCAGCTGTTGAAGCCTACAGCATGGTTCCGATGATATAACAATTATTGTTGTTGAATTTTCGGTTGTAGCTTTCTTCTTTCTTATAAGTGAGTATTATTATTTTTCTTATTTGCTGCTTTATTCTGTTTTTTTTTCTTTCTATTTTTATTAAATATTCTAGTTTACAGGTTATTTTTATGTTTCTGAATATCTGTGAACATTAATAATTGGTCTGTTTTTTTTGTTATCCTCTTATGTATATTGTATTACTAAGACTGTTTATGTTCCTCAAATAAATAAGTAGTTACATACATATTTGTAAATTATACGTCGGAGTACGTAAACATAAATAAATACAAATGCAGTGCGTTGACATGGTAGATACAAAATAGGTAGGTATATGAATATACTATTACCATTATGTTTTATTTCTAATACTTATCTTTAAAGTATTACTTGATTTGATACGTATGATATTGAAAATAGGGTTTATTCCTTACAACTGAAGTAGTATATATATCAAAACTAGGTTTTATTTCCAACTATTTTCTACGGTACCTACCTACATATGTATTTATGTAGGTAGGTATTGCATAATATTGTATCGTTTTCATGTATTTGTTTTCATGGTTAATGGAGGTAGAAAGACCTGACTATTGTTTAATTTTCGAATTGTTATTAAACATATCAATTGAGGTAAATTTCAATTGAAAAATCATAGGAAAGTATGTCAAAAATAACCTCGTTTTCCTAAAACAAGAGGCTCAATTCACAATATGACTTTATGAAACTGAAAAAAAGTAACACAAAAATATTAAATATGTTGAATTACACCCATGTAATAGTGAATTGGACAATAGAATAGAAATTATGAATTACACCCATGTAATAGTGAATTGGACAATAGAATAGAAATTATGAACAAAACATGATTTGAATCGCACATCACAAATCAAAATTTATTTGGTTCGTGGCACTTTTTGACCACCAATCACAAACAGTTTCATGTACTTTGGCATAAGTTTTAACATTTATACATGGAATATCTATGATAAACATAAACTCCTGATAGTCCATAGTTGATTCTTTTCCCTGGAAATTAAACAACAGAAAATTATCGCTAAATGTCATAAAAAATATATGCGTATTCTGACTGATTCATTTGAACGACCCTGTAACATATAAGTACGTACAATGTACACGGATACTATGATGGTACTAACCCTTGTTTTTTCTGAAAATATATCTCCCACGTACATTTTTGATGTCGTAATTTGTGTTTTCTAATAAAACTTTTTTCCAAGGGTATTTTCCTCCCCATTTTTAAGCGAAGAATTTCTTCAAAATGTTATTAACTAGACCGGCGTGGACTAGTCTAGACGTCCGTTCGCCGCCCTGTCGCAGCGGAGAATGACAAAATTTCGGCTTGCGCCGTGGTAATCACAAACAACGAACAAACAACAAATGCGAATTGAAATTAATTACTATTATATACTTTAAGAATATCTTTTTTGGTCATAAATTATTTGTAATGTTTCTATAATGTCTTGGTAAATTATTTTTGTAAAAAAATCGGAACTATACAAATTTGTAAGACCATAAATAAATAGTCAAATTGAGGGATTTTCATCGCAAAACGCGTGCTCGGATTTATTTATTAGTAATTTTATTTGAAATAAAAACAAAATTCTTATACATACAATTCGTAGATAATTTAAACGTAGTATAATACAAATTCGCCTTTGAAAATGCAACGAATCTGCGCATCGACCAACGGTAACACTTTATTATGATATGAAAATCTTTCAAAATCAATCAAATATTTTGAATTTATTTTTAACACGTTGACTGCCAACTACGAGATAACTCATAGATTGCGTTCCTTGCTAGGACACCGACTACAAAATAACTCATAGTGTGTTTACTTGCCATATTTGCTAAAATATGATAAAATTCGTAGTAAATCAGTGCTAATATGGATAGATGGCTTCTGGGAAGAGAACAAAAGAATAGAAAATATAATTATAAAAAATTTATTCAAAATCAAGTAGTACAAGAATATTTAAATTAGCTTTTTAGAATGGAATTCTGAAAATTGCTGTGGCAGTCAACGTGTTAAAATTACCACCAGCTTCCGCTAATTGTACACTTGTCCTGTTTTTGGGGTAGTGGATTAGTAAGAGAGCACTGTATTTCCTCCAGTAGTCCACTCGCTAACCAATCTGTCTGTCTCCAGGTCCAGGGTCACCGCAGAAACTCTTCCTCCTACAACGACGAGAGCTCTGAAGGATCCGAGACAGAGACAGTGACGGAGACAACACAGGTAATGAGATAATGCATTAACCCCTAGAGCTTCTATATTTTGCAACGTATGTATTTCTCTTAAAAAAAAAACTGTCGAAATGCTGATTGTGTGGGAGATATTTCTACATTACATAAGATTCCTGATAAATTTTTCTTTTTTTGAACATTTTTATAAATAAAATACTTTTTTTGAAAGCAGTTAGACTCTTTCATATTTAGTGTTATAAATCGACATATGCATAGATATTTCCACATTACATAAGATTCCTGATAAATTTTTCTTTTTTTGAACATTTTTATAAATAAAATACTTTTTTTGAAAGCAGTTAGACTCTTTCATATTTAGTGTTATAAATCGACATATGCATAGATATAGTCTCTTACTGATATAAAAAAGATTTATTACAAATTTTCGAAACTTTGTTCTTTGCTTTTTTTATCTGTGATGCTAATCATGTTGTAAAATATTCTAGGTCCTCTTTGTGGCGGAGCAGAGCAGGGCCGAGCAGAACCGGGCCGGCCCGCTGGACGTGGGCGCCAAGGCCGCGCACGTGTCGCTGGTGGCGACGGGGGCGGGGGGTGTGGGGCCGCAGGGCCGCGTCCGCCGCACGCGCATCCCTGACAAGCCCAACTACCCCCTCAACCTTTGGTCCATCATGAAGAACTGCATCGGTATGTATTTTTTAAAAATGTCTTCAACTGTGTGAAACAACTGGGTATAATATGATACTCTTAAAATCGAAAGTTGTTACAATATATTTTTTATGTATTAACGCACAGGAGTTCAATTAAGTCAATGGTACTACGGCATTCCCATTTAAGGAATGTTTTGAGACTTGTGGTATTTAGAGGGGTAGGCGAAGAAGAAACGATATAGGAATGTTTGGAAGTATCTGGCATTTCATATCTTGTTATGGGAATTGGTAGTGAGACAATGAAATATGAGGATGTTGTCACAGTGTTTATTGAGAGTCAGGATAATACATTAGTTGAGTTGCGCAGTTGGGAGATGGCTCTAGGTCGAGGATGATGATGACACCAGGCGTAGTCGGCGATGACTGCGGTAGAATGGTTGAGATGCGAGTCAGTGGGTCGACACCGCATTGATGGAGATCGGACTCGTAGACTTGTTCAGCACTGATGAAGGCGAGGAGTCTTCTGGGTACTTCAGCGTGAACGAGGTAGCCGAAGGTGCAATGGACCTGGTCGGCAGATGAGCGGGAGGTACAGGCTAGCGACGATGATCGCGGAGCCGAGGCGCAGACGACGATAAGCTGATCGTAGAGTCTAGGCGCGTGAGGTTAGCGCTGGCCAGGAATGATAACCTGGGCCAGGGCGTTGAGGTGAAGAAGGATCGAAGCGTGATGCGGGGGGAACCGGCCATGATGGCCGATTCCTCCACTACGCTGAGTCGGAGATCTCGGGTAGGATTATGTCGCGTCGAACTTGTTGACTGGAGTGATGTGGAATGATGACTGACGTACTTAGGTCCTCCACCGCTTATATAGCTGCTGATTCCTTTGTTCTCGTCTGCCACGGGTTGGAGTAGCGTCTGGACGTCGAACCCGCAGGACCGCTGACTCGGTTTATTGTATGAGCGTTTGCATCACCCTGTATGCAAATCAGCAGTTTACGTATTGTGGTACTGATATTTTTATTCAATGTTTCGTAAGACTGATTGCTGTCTCAGCTGTTTAACTCGTGCAGTCTGGTTATGAATTGATGACCCTAGGAGCAGTGACATAACCGCTACATTGTCATTAAAAATGGCTAAACCCACACTTTTCGATCTACTCTTGAACGAGGACTATGTATGTACTAGTGCAGACCTGTAAAAAATCGCGGGTTATTATTTAAGGATTTGTGAAGCTGAAAGTATTTGTAAAAAAAATATTTGCTTCAGTATCATTGCCAAAAGACGATTAGAAATTTACCTTTCGAATGAACACTGTTATTAGACTATTTTTAAAAAGAAAGACAAACATTCCCGGGTTACAAATAACCTGACAATATTTGAAAATCTCCTACTATCACCACAGTAAGCTGAAAATGTTGCTTGTGTTGTTATGGAGGACTTTGCCAGCCGAGGAATTGAACACACTACGCCTGAGTGGGACCCAAGGGCGATGTCAACTCGGCCACCGACCAGTCGACATTACAAGATGATGTTAAAAATGTAAATTAATAAACAAATAAATTCTGTGGTGCCTATTTTATTGCTTATCTGAATCATTAAATTACGGTACTAGAGTTCATTGAACCCGAGTTACACGCAGATTATTTTAAAAATATTATGAGAATGTAGCAATTTCCATCAGATCTTTATTGCCATGTACCTTAATGTGGGGATGCCATAGTTCCATAATATAAGGTTTTGCTTTTACACTGATGAATTTTAGACTTATTATTGACTGTTGTATGTTTCATGTTACAGGAAAAGAACTATCCAAAATCCCCATTCCCGTAAACTTCAGCGAGCCACTGTCCTTCCTCCAACGCCTAACGGAAGAGTTTGAATACTCGTCGGTCCTGGACGCGGCGGCCCGCTGCGAAGACGCCACCGAGCAGCTGGCCCACGTGGCGGCCTTCACCGTATCGTCGTACGCCACCACCACCCACCGAACCGGCAAGCCCTTCAACCCGCTACTGGGCGAGACGTACGAGTGCGACCGGATGGCCGACCTGGGCTGGAGGGCCATCAGCGAGCAGGTCAGCCACCACCCGCCCATGGTGGCGCAGTACTGCGAGGGGGCGGCCGGCTGGCGCTGCTGGCAGGAGTTCACCATGACCTCCAAGTTCCGCGGCAAGTACCTGCAGATCATTCCCCTGGGAAATGCCTACGTCGAGTTCAACAATACGGGCAATCGCTATAAGTGGAGGAAGGTATGCATCATCCTTTTATTACATGGAGATTTTTTTTTGCGCAGTGCCACCTGCATAAAAAGCCTAGCCATTTGGAGCCATATATTTTTTTTTATATGAAGAGTTAATTGATTGATCAGAGTCCATATGGATTATTATTGATTATTTTTACATTACATGTGTTTGCAACGCCAGCTGTAAAAAAGGTTCAGCTCTAGTTCAAATAATGTATTGTTTTATGTAGTGATTGGTGGCCATCTTAGATTATTTTTGATTTTTAATTTTATTTTATAATTTAGAAAGCTACAGTTATTTTAAGGTCCTGCTAAGCCAAATATATTGGCTTGTCTGCAGGTGCTAGAGATGCGATCATCCCAAGATAAACAGACATATCTCTTCTTTTCAGTTGGATATTTATTAGAAAATCGATGAATTGTCGCTTGTACAATAAAACACATGTCATGCGAGCGAAAACAAGGATCCCATTCGAGAAAATGGATTTTGATTTAAATAGCTATATCTTTGAAAATAATTCATAATTTTAAATAATAATTTTTACTAGTACTCACCACACTCCAATTATAAAATTATTGTTTGAAATTAAAGCCTACTTTTGTAACAAATCCATAAACTGGATTAAAGTCAGTGTTGGGCTATTTAGTGATGTTTTACTTGTAAAAAGTATATGTATATTACAATTTTTGATTGAACGTGATAAATGTAAGGATGTTATTACCCATTCTACGAGTTTAAATATAGTTTCCTTTTGATGAAATATTCTTTCTATAAAAAAGACAAGAATTAGAACATGGGGAAGATTTGGTTCACATTTTTAAATACATATACATTTAGTTGGGACCCTCACAAAGAGATTGATATAAAAAGTTTATATAAAATTATTGCACAGCAATGCCTTTTCCGCCATTCAAATAGGAGTACATAGTAGGACCGACGTAAAAGATAGAACTACCTTTCCCGCTGGAAGTGTGTTAAGAAGTTTCCAAGGAATTAGGAAAAAAAACTTCTTAAACCCTATATGTAGGATAAATCAGGACATTTTTCAAATTCAGCTTTCAAGAGACCGAAAAAACTTAAGTTCTCAAGTGGGAACTTCTTAGGTGAGTTTCACTGTACCCCTTTGGAACAGTCGATACGCATTTTTGTTTTTATTGTATGAAAGGCCCACAAACTAGTACCTAAGATGACCGCGCATAATTTTCAAACACTATGCGCGGCTACCATGGATTAATATTGATTCAAAATGAAAATTGTTCATGCAACGTGACAAAACCGATAAACAGTCCCAGTTTGTGAGATAGTTGGGCGTAATCAGCCCTAACACTAACATCCAAGATGGTCACTCTTATTCCAACCATGACCAGTTGAATACTGATTGTGACACCCATTTAATATTCCAGGTCACAACAACCGTACACAATATAATTGTGGGTAAGCTGTGGGTAGACGAGCACGGGGACATGGACATCGTGGGAGAGGGGGCGGCCATAGGGCTGCGCTGTCACCTAAAATACCTGCCCTATTCCTACTTCTCCAAGGAGACGCAGCGTAAGGTCACCGGAATCGTCAAGGACGTAGACAGCAAGGTAATTTATCATGATAACTAGATGCGGGTGGACGAGCAGGGGCAAAAGAGGTGCCTACGAAAAATTACAAACTCTGATCACCGGGATTCGTGTAGACCAATTTTTAAAAATCTTAAACTTCTGACAGTGACGGACATATATACAAGGTGTATCGGCACGTACCCAACAAACTTTAACCAGATATTCCTTAGCACATTTGGAGTAAAAATGTTATGGGCACTTTGCTGTCCGGTAACATTCATATTTTCACCACATGTCACCAATGTTTTATCCTTTGTCAAAGTTTGAAAACCCATCTGGCAATATTTTGTTCGAGTTTCGTTGAATAATGTACATACATACCTACGTTGGCGCGCTTTTACAATCACAACGAAATGGCACAGCACCATTCGTCTCATTTTTGACTATTATTATTTAGTGTGTACGAAAGAGCGAGGACACTTTTTGACGCACTTGCTAATAACAGCTGTTGAACGCGAGAAACAAGGCAAATGACAGTGACGGAGTGTGGATTTTTTATTTATTTTTTGTTTTTAATGGAAAAAAAATGTTACCGGACAGCAAAGCGCCCATAATATTTTTTACTCCAAATGTGCTGAGGAATAGCTGGTTAAAGTTTGTCGGGTACTTGCCGATACACCCTGTATAATGGAGTTATGCCTGTTAGTACGATCATCTCCAGAAAAGTTCCCACAAAAAACTCAACACATAAACACGCTACAAGGTTCACAGAAAACCTATTAATCCCAAAAGCAAACAAAACTATTTTTCAAAAAGGACCATTAAAGTATATAACAACCTTCCACGTAGCATCAAACAAATAACCGACACACTTAAATTTAAATCAACACTAAAAACATTTCTTTTAAACAAATGTCACTACACCTTAAATGAATACCTTACATGAATTAAATACCTCTGTTTTTTATTTTTTATTTACTGTTATTTATTTGTTAACATGTAATTGTTGGGTTATGTAATATAATGTGTATTTGTTGGGTTAGCTGGAAGAAATAGGATGTAACCTATAAGCCATACCCTTTGTACTCTTTTTGTGCAATAAATATTTTTTGAATTTTGAATTGAAATGGACATTCTTTCACTGCCTGACATTGTGTATCGTCATTCCGTTTGATTTACTAAATGATAGAAGTAATTAAATTCATATTATCGTCAGTGAATAGAGTATGTTTCAAGTTAAAGTCTATATTTTTTCATTTCTTTTTTTTTATAACATGTATATGTGTTAGTATCTTCCTTTTTCGTTACAAATAGAGATAAAGATATCTACACTGGGATCTCCGATGCTGGGAATTTCATTTACATATCTGTAAAATTTAATTATCTGTATAGTTAAAAGTTACTGGATGAATTATAAATATATTAAGTAGTGTTTTTTTAGTGCAGTTGAGTGGTTTCTGTTTCAGTCGGTGAAAAGTGATCATCGCTTTTAATGACTTAATATCACTTTTTAAAGGTGGTTGAATTGTCATTTTGATGGGTTCTCATATAACCGTTGTTTCAGTCTGTATTTGGTGTCAGTTGGTTCTGTTGAATGTAAAAGAGTAGTCTTGTTGACATGATGTTAAGATTGTTATAGTGTATAGTATTGTTATAGATGGTTTGCCATTTATGTACTAAGCATTTATTCCGTTTAACCGTATTATGGTGTATTACAGCCGCGCTGGGTGATCCAGGGCCACTGGGACAGCAATATCGAGATGGCACCGGTGACCAGCACCAACGCGGACAGCACGGTGTGCAAGTCGGGCAAGTTCAGCACGTCGTGGCAGCGAGTGCTGCCCCCTGAGGACAGTGACCGCTACTACGGCTTCACGCTGCTGGCGGCGCAGCTTAACGAGCCCGAGGAAGGGGTGGCCCCGACGGATTCCAGAAATCGTCCCGATCAGCGCCTCATGGAGGAGGGGCGCTGGGACGCAGCCAACAGGTAAACAGACGTCATTAGGGCGTACCGTACGAAACCCGGTGGCGGTTTTCTCTAAAGTGCTTTTGTTTAGTGAACTCCCATAACTATAAGGAAATCAGATAAACTTGAATTATAATTTTATCAAAATTAAACAGCGCCACATTCAAATTCCATGCTAAAAATTCCACCCATCCGAATGATATTCGTACTGCTCGAAGCATAAGCCCTAGCATGTCCGAAATGAATCCCAAATCCCAAAGGTGCATTGATAATATCAGCTCCTATGGGATCTTCCCATAGACTAAATTAGACTAGACACGGCGTATTCATTTAAACATAACCCCAACACAATTTTTGGTTTGGTTCACGTGCACATTTATGAAAAGGCCCACGAATTGTGTCGCAATGCGAAATGGGCATTGTGCATTGAGTTTTACCTTTTGTTGGTCTAGAGTAAGCTATTTTACTTCTCAGCTATGCTGGGTAAGTTCATTTTTTCAATCACAAAAATAACCCAGTTCCAAATTTTTAAATTTGAATTATGTCCATATTACGAGTTACGAGTTTGAACGCTTGTACAAGCAGTTTAAACAGAGTTGGGTTGTTAACCACTCAGAACATTAGAACGTCAAAAGACGTAAATATGATAATAGCGGTCAAGACATTAGAACGTCTTTTCACGTAAACGCGCGAGATTTTACAAAAATCGATTTATTTCCATCACTAGTATACGGATTGCAATGATTTAAAAAACAGAGTATCGATAATGAATAACGCTACGCGTCTGTATTCAAGAATATCTATGGAAAGTAGAGGTGCATTATCTAAGGCGATTGGATCTGTCATCTTGTTCGTTCATAATTTATTGCGTTTCTAAATAATTTATTAAAAATATTTTAGTTTGGACGGTTAATATTTTGAGGTGACTAATAGTTTTTAATTATATTTCTTCAATATATAAAGTGTTATTTCTTTATGATACTCAGAAAAAAATACATTTTTCACAGCTTTGAAATAATGGTCAGCGATTTTTACATATTTTTGACGTTTTCAGAAAATGTATATTTAGAAACGCAAATATTTACGTATAACAAAACAATACGATAGTGAATTTCATAATCTTTCCAAAACATTTTTTAGAATGAGGCTACGTTTCCCAAAACGTGAGTTATGGAGCTTTTAACAAAACTCCTGAATAACACAAAAATTTTCACGTTTTGACAGTTCGCAAAGGAACACAAAGTAAATAATAGTCTTTTTCTGAGAGGTTAAGTTCATCTCCATATTTGTGACGTACGCTACGTGGCATTATTTTTTAAATGAATTTAACTAGACAGGGCTAATCTAGTATAATACATCAATGGATCTTCCGTTATATTTCTTAGGTTCATATAAAACAAACTAGTGGCGCCAGAGTGGTAGACCTGCAATCCTTGAGAATCTACTAGAATAGTGGTCATGTCCTTAAAATTATTCCTACAGTTTGCCTTACCCAATACAGATCTAATATTATAACACTAAACATATTGTTTATACAAGAGATGACAAAACTTAGAACAACAATAACAGCAGGACATGACAAAACAAGAACATTAAAACTAAAACATAATATAAAACAGGAGGCAGTTTGTGCTCAGAAATGAGAATTTTCTGAGCAGACATTTTAAAAAGGTACAATAAGGAGGCAACCGAAACTAAACAATTACCGGAAGTTTGAGAATATGGCTTATTATAAAATACATATTGAAAAGAAGATAAGATTTGTGAATGGTAAGATTTTTTAATAATTATGTATTTAAAGCCCGTTTAAATTCTGGAGATTAGTAAGAGCTGAGGGAAGTTAATGCCAAATGAGCGGGCCTGTTACACAAATAGAGCGATCATAGTAAATATGTCTTTATATTTTCTACTTTCTATTTAAGTCTTCCGATTTTCGACATGTTTATATAATAATAATAATAATATTTGGACGATTTATTGCATTGGCGCTGTACAAATACATATATGATACACTTCTACGTACAATGATCTACTAACTACATATCGTCGCATTAATTCGTAGAATGCGTAACTCCCAAATGTAAAATTTTACAGGAGGCACAAAAAACCTCGTAGTGAAAAAAAATTAAAGACGGCTTATTCTTTTTATTTATGTTTCGAACATATAATATATTTGGAAATTTATTTTCAATCATTAAACTTTTGTAAGTTAAGGCTTTCTATTTCAAATCGGAGTTACGAAGTTTACGTAAAAACCGAGAATGGAGATACGCATTTTACAAAAGATACATACTTTTCTGCGAACAGTTTTATGAACAACCTAGCGGAAAATTTGGGAGATAGGAATTTTACATTTACAAAATAAAACACAACAATGTATGTGTATGTCGAGGCAGTCTATTTAGATGCATTTTAATGATTTTAATGATGCGGAAGGTTATCGTTAAAGGAGTGGTAATCCTTTTCTAATGTCTGTTTTAAGTCTTGTAAATGCTGGTACTTTTCCTTCCTTAAGGGATTAAATCTGACTCTCAAGTGAAATCTTCAAACTCTGGAGATCATTACAGATTCGGCGACGGTTTTGTGCTGGGTGAGATCTACACTGACCGGGAGTAGTCGTGTCAGAGATGATCGTTAAGTGACGCTTGGAGTTGATGAAGGAGATTGTAGAAGAATTTGATCTGACATTGTCGATCACCCTTGTTGTCCTGTAGAAATAAAACTGATGTACTTACTAGGGTTTGCAAGACCCGGGCAAAGAGTAGCCATGACAGGAAACGTTGTGAAAGAGACTCTTCAGAGTGTGAAGATAGGTGGGAGAGACTTGAAAGTGGAACTGGTGAGCAAACATGTGCTTTAAGCGTAGAAACTCTTCATGCTCAGCATCACTTTGGAGTAAAGTGAACGCTTCATCTTGCCCGGCTGGTCGATCCCGAGGCGAGAAGAAAGGACGTCGATAGATGCGTGCGTTCCTGCGTACAATGCAGGACAATTGACCCTCCACCATCATCCCATGAAGCGGGTAATCTTAATGTTGTGACAACCTGGAGTCGCTTGGCAGTTGATGTTACTCATTTCGGTAGGAAATGTTTACTCACATTTATCGATTGCGGTCCAAGTAGATTTGCCGTGTGGCGGGAAATCAAGTCAGATAGTGCAGCTTCGATTATCAGACATTTGGAAGAAGTGTTTCAGGAAAGAGGCCCGCCCAAAGTAGTTCTCATGGACAATGGTACTGCATTTTGTTCCTACAGTGTTACAGATAAGTGTAAGAGATGGAATGTTCGTCAAAGATTTTGCGCGGCATACCGACCAGCTGGAAACGGTATAGTTGAACGACATCATCAAACAATAAAGAGAACTGCAGCCAGAAGTGGAAGCGATCCCCTGCAGGCAGTGTTTCGGTACAATCTTTGGCTGCAAAAAGTCAGGATGATCGAGGTATTGCGCTGTCTAGTATAGTTCACACTTCACACTCGTGGAGACACCCTTCTGCGCAAGTGAATATAGAAGAGGAAGTATTGACTGAGCTCTAAGTGGGCGATCTTCTTGCGGTTAAACCAGTAGATGGGAGATGCACATCGTGCATGGAAGGGTGACAGGACTTACTTCAGTCAACAACATCGAAGTAGATGGCATACCAAGACATGTGCTTGACCCGCGGAAGATGCCTGACAGAGAACGGACTGTGTCTGAGGAGAGACGAGATGGAATTGCCGCACGTTCCACCGTAAATATTTTGGGTTTGTTTGAAGAGGACAGTGAAGAACCGGATCCGGATATGCATCAGGAGGAGATCCACTTGCAAAGAGATGGTGACCTTGAAGAAGAGATAATCACAGAACAAGGACCTATTAGGTATTTACGAAACCGCAGAGGCACATAAAACAAGAGAGCTACGGCAGAGCGTCACACGGTGCAGAAGACGTCAGTTTAGACTACAGATACAAAACACTATTCGTGACTTCACAATTAAAATTAAGGTTATAAAATGTTCAAAATTGATTAATCAACTTATCTCAGTTAATTTCACGGTAAAACTATTACACCGTAAATAAATTTCCTCAGTCAAAAACACAACAAGCGTGCGCGGCTCACCGGCCAATACTGAATTAAGGAGTTACGAAGTATTCGCGAGTAAAAATGGCACCATAATTTTACGCAGTTTTCTAATTTGTGTTTATCTAAAAGGTTAATTTTTTTTTAAATTTTCGAGTTTTACTAGTCGATGCGGGTCTAATTTTAACACCAGATGGCATTAAAAACGTATTTTCGAAAAATTTGGAGTTACGCAGTCTACGAATTAATGCGACGATATGGAGATAATATACAGTACCATACTTACCTGGTAGGTCACTTGAGATTAACACTTAATTAAAATTTACTAGTTGTTTATTAGTTAAATTAAGCTCTCAGGAATAGTATATTTACTTTAAAGGTATTACAGTTTAAAAAATTTAGTTTAGACCTGAATTCTGTTGGACTTATTATGGATCTTAGTTCCGGAGGGAGTTTATTCCAAGCCTTCGGCCCAGATGCTCCGAAAACTTAGTATTTGGCTTGCGCTAAGGTTCCATCAGTCTGCCTACAGCTGATAATGTTGCTGATCTAAGAGTTGACTGCCTCAGACCAGTGTTTTCCGGGACGCATAGTTCAGAGATGTAGGGTGGGGCCATTTCATTGATGGATTTAAACACCATCCAGCACAATTTGTACTGGATTCTTTCAGGGCACTTGAGCCAGTGAAGGTTATGAAGGTGTTCTGAAATGTGCGAACATTTAGACACCCCGGTTATGAGCCGTGCTGCTGCATTAAACACTGATTGAAGTTTGTCATTTTGATATTTTAGTAGGCTGGCATAAATGCCGTTGCAGTAATCGAGACGTGAGACTATGTAAGGACGGGTTGTTTCGGAGAATTTGAACAATTCATCAAATTTCAATGTTCATTTTCAAGTTCTGCGAAAGATTTTTTCAAGGTCTGTTTTTATTTCAGTTCTGTCAAGCAACTAGCCTATAATGATATAAAAACAGAACTTCATTAGGACTTTCACAGAACCCGAAAATATATGTTTACACTAGACTTCATGCAAAATAACTATGTATGTTCTATTGGTCTCCATGAACCTAGTGTGGTGATTTATTATATAAATTATCTCTAAATAAATGTCTATGTCAAGTGTCTTGTATCATAAAATAATACGGAGACAAGCATAATTGTGATTTTTAATTTATCTGAGGGAATTTTATTCTCTCTTTTTAATCTCCCACTAAACTCTCAATTCGTTACGTCTTTTGATATATATATATATAAATATTTATTACAGCGAGAAGCTGCGATTGGAGGAAAAGCAGCGTTGCAAGAGGCGGCAGCGCGAGGCCGCAGCTGAAGCAGCCGCCGCCGGCACGTCCCCTGCCCCCGCTCCTGAGCAGCCCGCCTGGTTCAGCCGCCACCAGACGCCCACCGACTCCACCACCCACTTCTACACGGGCGATTACTGGCCGTGCAAAGAGCGCCAGGACTGGTCCCGATGCCCGGACATCTATTAACTCAACACAACCAAACAGACAAACTTCCATCAGAGCTATGTTGTTACCTCATTTTCAACGATGCATGTAACGATAAGAGAGATTACGTTAGGTTTATTAACCGTGTCATTTCAAACAAATAAACAAACAATGGTCAGAGCTGATAAGATCTACGTGGTAACCTCATAGACGACATTAGGTTAAGTTATTAACCTGAGCGTTGCAAACAACCAAACATACTACGATCAGAGCTGAGATTCACGTTGTAACCTTATTTACATAAACGGAGCATGTAACGGTAAGAAGAGAGGTTCGAATAAGTTAGGTTACTAATAACCAAACTTCGGTCAGAGTTGAGATATACGTTGTTACCTCATAGACGAAGCATGTAACGGTGAGAGATGTTAGGTTAGGTTATTAAATGGGGCGTTGCAAACACCAAAACAAGTTAGTCAGAGCTGAGAGATACGTTGTAACCTCATAGCCATAGCCTGTAACGGTAAGGTTCAATTAACCTAGGTTATTAACTGGGCCGTTACAAACAACCAAAATTTGGTCAGAGCTGAGATATACATTGTAATTTTATAGACGAAGCATGTAACGGTAAGAGATGTAAGGTTAGTTCATTAACCGGGGTGTTTGAACAACCAAGCGAACTATGTTTTAACCACAATTCTCATAAACGAAGCATGTAACGGCAAGATAAATTAGGTTAGATTATTAATAATTGTAACTTTCCAAACGAATAAACAGCGGTCAGAGCTGAGATGTATTTTGTAACCTCATAGACGAAGTATGCAACCGTAAGAGAGGTTAGGTTAGGTTAGGGGCGTTACAAACAAACTAAGGTAACTGAGTGGTCCGTTGCAATTTCTCCCTAATTCTCAAAGATGTACAAACGAAAAAACATTTTTATAATGCAGCTGTGACTCAAGCGGAATGAGGGAGAGATAGATGACTACTGACTACTATGTTACTGCTGTTTCCAGTAACTCCATTGTAGCCAGTGGTGACTCTTGACTATTGGGTATGCTGGAGTGCTACCATTGAAAAATACTAAATGATTTTTGTAAAAAAAGTTTTTGGCTACAACAATGTTAGTAACTGGCCTTACCCCGCCACGCGTTGCTGTGGCTCAGTGTGTCTGTGCAGATAGAGAAACAATAGCGCGTGTTGCTTTTACGTCCAACAGATTGCGCCGTTTAAAAAAAAAGCATTTTTGTCCAACAGAAAAAAAAAGTATTTTTACCTGTCGCAGGTGACATCTATAAAATATAGCAATCTTTAAAGCGATCGGTGAAGAAATTTTGGAGATTTAAGATTTTGAACAAACAAACATTTAAATTTTTATTTCTATAGATTATTGTACTTCTTTCTGTTTTGACACACTCAACAGTCCGTGTAGCCGTCACTGTTTTCAACCTCTGTCTGTTACAAGCGTCGTTTATGAGACCGACGGATAGGTTATGACGAAGCTATCGGCAGAGCGCCTTTAGTGTTGTTTTCCAAGGGCTTAGTTATTACAGAATTATTATATAAAAATGGACTCTAATCTTTTATAATTATTAAACATTATCGTTGGTAAAATAAAAATGTCTCGAGTCCAATTTTCGTGAGTCAGTATTTTGCTCAGAACTACAATAAAATGTGTACAATCTATTATGATCCTAATTAATTAATCCTGCAATTTTTTTTTCTGTACATTATTAACAAGAGGTTGGTGAATAAAAAAAGTTTAATTTTTTTGCAAGAAATCTCTGAATAAGGTCTGAATTATTTTATGTTGTTAATTAATTATGACGAGACAAGGCTTTGGTTCCGAACTCGAAATGTGTTAAACGTAAATTCTTTTTTTTTTTTGTTTTACTCTTCTGAACTTCTTTTTTATCACCTGATAGGGGTGAGATAGATTCACTAGCTCCAGTCAGTAGGACGTGGTGTGGTGTAACATAAAAATCTGAGCTTCTGAGCAACTTACCGGCTGATTTAAATTGGTTTTAGTTATTATTGGAATATAGGAATTTAATATTTATTAATCGTAACAACGACTTCCGTGGTGTTCATCGGATTCTGTCTTGTTCGACAAGGTATTATTAATGGGGCCGAGTTGAACGCTCCGAGCGGGCTGTTGTTTACCAAATGTCATATTTGTATCTGATGTTCGCCGAACTTCATGTTTGAATCTGATGTATGCCGAACTTCATATTTGTAATCGATGTTTGCCGAACTTCATATTTGTATCTGATGTACGCTGAACCTTATATTTATATTTTTTGATGTTCGCTGAACTTCATATTTATATTGGACGTTCGCTGAACTTCATATCTGTATCTGATGTTCGCCGAACTTCATATTTGTATCTGATGTTCATTGAACTTCGTATTTGTATCTGATGTTCGCTAAACTTCATATTTGTACGCAATATTTGCCGAACTTCATGTTTGTATCTGATGTTCACCGAACTTCATATTATATTGGATGTTCGCTGAACTTCAAATTAGTATCTGATATTCGTCGAACTTCATCTTTGTATCTGAAGTTCACTGAACTTCGTATTTGTATCTGATGTTTGCCGAACTTCATATTTGTAATCGATGTTTTACGGACTTCATATTCGTATCTGATGTACGCGAAATGAACTGCGCACTATTGCACACAATCCCATCCGCTTCCTTGTGCAAGCAACCGCTGCCTGGCATAATGTGCTTGAAGAATGATTTCGACCCGCCAAATGCAATATAACTACCTGATTGCAAATATTACGTTACAAGAGCGAACTTAAAAATTATATTTTCATTGCTTTGTCATACATAGATAATCTTTGAAAAGGTGGAAAGAATATGTAATATTATATGTTATGAACTAAAATTCTTAGTTCAAATATTTAAAACAACTTTATCTATTATTATCCTGTTTATGTTAAGTGACACAAGATGCTTTTGAACATCTACTTTCGAGCTACTGGTTTAGCTTACAATACACATCGAAACTAGCTGTTAGCGGCTGAACTCTGTCTGCATTGCTGTGATTTTTTTATGATAAAATACTTATCTTCTTAAAGACCACCTTTGGCGTTTATTTCATTTTGCCAGGAGTGTATTGATTAACCCACAAAGAGTGAGTGGAAATTGTGAGTTTTATTCCCTTCATCATCACAGTGGAAAAAACTATATTAACCAGTATGATATCATTTTAAATACTTACAAATTGCGATATGCGTTCAATTTTAATTTGGTACCTTATAATTACAAATTAAAATTTTTATTGAATCAATTTCAAATGTAAGAACGTGCAATAACCATGTTCATCGAGAAGAAATCGTACTAATTTACACATTTCACAATGGGAACTAACAAAATGCGTTGTGCATACAATTTTGATATTTATTTGCAAATGTCTAGTACTTATTACAAATCATTTTACCGTCCATCGCCCATCTGCGCTTGTAATTTATAAAGCCGTTGATATATTGTGTGTTGCAGTCACCTCTTGTATTTATCAATATCGACTGTCATATTCCCAGCCTAAATGTTGCTTATTGCATTTTAAAAATGTCTTCTTGTTTACAGAGTGTGATGCTGTTTTTAAATTGACTGTATTTCAGTATGATTTATGACAAGACAATGATTTTTTAATTATTTTATAAGTTGGCTCCAGTAAAGTAACAATCGAGTATTTTGGTTTGGGTTTGTTGAATCATCGCTGTTACGCTCGTCTGTCTAAGTATGATTTGGTAGAAATAATCGTCACCTGTGAATTTGTAAACTTTCCTGTTTGTTATCTGTAAATATAATATGACGGCACGTGCCAGTGTCAGAGGGAGGAGGGAGGAGGGGTGTGGATGAGGCCTTAAGTAGTAAATGCTAATTTGTTAAGTGTTTTTTTGCATTAAATAAACAATGTTAAGTTCTAACTTGAGTTAAATTTCTTCCTATCCTTTTCAACCCTATTTAATATCTCAGTTCTGCTGTCTGAAGTGAGGTTATTTGTTGTCTGAAGATTGCTCCGGTGACAAGACAACTTCTAACAGAGGACATCAGAAGAAGTCAGCATTGAAGAAAAAATGTATTGGACAGTTGTTTATTTATTTATTTTGTAAGAAACAAACAGCTTTTATATAATATACAATGATAGATATAAATATACAAGTTAACTGAAGTCAAGCCACAGATGAAGTTTCTTATGTTAAAGTTCATTTTTTTTTTTTTTTTTTACTTTATTTATTT
Source organism: Hesperophylax consimilis (assembly GCF_061612785.1). Taxonomy (NCBI): domain Eukaryota; kingdom Metazoa; phylum Arthropoda; class Insecta; order Trichoptera; family Limnephilidae; genus Hesperophylax; species Hesperophylax consimilis. Next base: position 6,386,416 of record NC_142857.1, read on the forward strand.
TCATTTCTTTACATATATCGAGCCATAATCGGCAGAACAGCGTAAGCGACAATTTGTAAATTATACAGGAGAAGGTTTTTTTTAATTAACTTTCTTACTTGATTCCAAAAAGGATTTAGGTTAATCAAGATTAATAATCTTTGGTTACTGCCTGTATGAAATGAAAATACTTTTTATTTGAATGCCTCCAGTTGTCGAGATAGTGGCGGTAACGCTGTTTTGCCTGTAACCCTAACAGATTTTTTTCCCTCTGAAATGTCGCTTACGCTATTTGGAGTAGATTTTTAAAAAAAATTTATCATGTTATAGGCCATAAGTAACTACTAATAAAAAACATATATATTTTTAAAGTAATATTTTTTTAATTATTTTGCTTGTACTTTACAGGGAAAATTAAGAAAAAATGTTATTTTCTAAAAACAATAAAAATAAAAATGTTATTTCCAAAACAATAAAAATAAAACAAAAATATTTTAACAAATAATAAACATAATAGATACAACGTATATATTTTTTTAATAATAGCACTTATATCGGCAATTTTTCAAAACTTTGTTGGTTTGAGCCACATTTTTCAAAACTATTCACATGTCTTCCTGGTCGGATTCAGGTAAGGTATCTTCCACTGAGGATCCATGTGGCAGTTCCAAAAATTCATGCCTCATCCTCTCAGGAATAATACCTTTCTCGCAGAGACCTTTAAGATCCCTATACTTGATCTCCGATATTGGCAATTTAGCACTGTACAGTGTTGGTGGCAGCGATTGAAGTATCGCGGCACTTGATCGGGATCTGATTGCATTGTCCAGGTCTAAGAGCTCAATCTTACTCTCATTGAAAAAGCCTTACATTACTTCAATATTTGATGAGTTGTTTTTAAATGAGGCCTGTCGTAACTCTCCAAATTTAATTTTAAATTTTGAAGAAATGTAAGCAGCAGCAAAGGATTTCCAGTCCCGGAATTCTGCATGTGACACAACAATGATTGCATTGGAAATTATGGTGGGCCATTCTGATGGAGCCCAAATCACCCTGCGCCTGATGAAAGTTTCAATTGTCGCATGAATGGAATCGACCGGCATCATGGTGTGACCTGGTAACGTATTTCTAAAGATTCAATGAAACATTGCATTTTTCATGAAATAAGAGAGCATAGCTAACATTGCTCGGTTCTTATTTTGACCAGCGCAGCTATCACAGTACAATAAAATCTTGGGTTTCTTCCTCGCTTTTTCAATCATTTCCAAATATTTGTACATTATTGTGCAGATTTCATTACAGCCACGCTTGCCATCAGTTTCACCCCATAGAAAGCAATATCCATTCTTCGTTCCACTTTCGTAGATACTTTCATTATAGTATGCGTATTTTCGACTATAATACAAATTTACGTTTTCTCCATGGGGAGTGGTTAGCACCTTCTCGAGGTCAAAACTTGCGTACAAAATATCATTATCATTTTTGCTTTTAGCCTGATCATTAATGAAGATCTATTTGCATTTTTCCTTTTCGCTGAGGTGACTTTTATAAATATCCATTTCAGTTTGCTGAAGCTTCTCGTCACCGGACAAATTTTTCACTTTCTCATATAAAGAACACTTGTCCTTTTTAGGTAAATGAAAACCCAAGTTGAAATTCGTATTAAATATTTTTATAAAAATATTCAGACTCACAATGTTACTATGCCCAGATTCATCTAATGAATTAACATTTTCAATGTTTATTACACAGTTTTCACATTACGCAAATCGGCAGGAAGATATCTTTTCGAAGATTTATTTCGACAGTAGTGAGATGGAACAGCGGGCAATTGTGTTATAAACTTTATTACCATGTCCTTTTTTTCTTGGTCCGTTTTATTGGATGGTTCGTGCTTTCCTCTCATATCGGCTTTACAAAAAAATTATTTTCTAAAATATTATTGCATGCATGCCTGATAGTCATTTGCCCGATGTCAAGAGTTTTCAAAATAAATTGCTGACAGACTTGAACTCTTTTCCTGTTCCAATTTATGACATATTTATATGATGTGTTTCTTCTGCTATCATTTTTAGCCCTTTTTCTTTTGATTGGCTGTTTGTTTATACACAAAAGAAGCCAGTCCCTCTGCCGCTCGTTGCTGGCCACGCCCCAATAAAATGCATGTATGTTAAGGCAATCTTCTTCACTGAATTGAGTGGCACAATTGTTGCCACATTTTTTATTTAGACACGGATTTGGTTTAACACTTTTGTGCTGTCCAGTACATTTTTCTCCTCTCCTTCGCACTCTCTTTGGGACTAATTTTGATTTCCTTAACCCAGCATATCCAACAGATAAATGTGGATCACTAACACTGCAAATAAAGAAACTTTCATTGCTCATTTCTGCATCTGCATCATCTGAATCAGGCTTCCAAGACTCTTCAGATGGTTCTAAATGTAAACATAATTCAGTATCGGAGAATTGAACAATCGGACTTAAATGTGCTGTTGCTGAAATGTTCCCATCACAAACATCTATTTTCTGATTATGGGGCTCCTCGTCAATACATAAAATTGTTCTTAAATTATTATCGGGGGGGTTCCAGAATGTCCATCGAATCACTTTCGCTATCAGTGTAATCTACTAGACGGACAGTAGTCAAAGGTTTCGGTAATGTAGGTGACTTTCTTGAATCACTATCTATCTTTGGCAGAATAATCGGTGAACATGAAGAGGTATTGGCTATATACTGTATTGCTATTTCTACCATCTTACGCGTTCGAGTTTGTGGAGCCATCTGCACAAGAAAAGTATTTTGTATTAGTTTACTTCATAACACAATGACATTTTACCCCTTAAACGCACGCTATGGACGCTAACTGACAAAACTGGAACATTTTCTACCGTTCGGTGTAAGAACGTAACCGACCATATTGTCGCTTACGCTATCAAATGACGTCGGTTGCGCTGTTTTGCTCGCCTATAAGATTTGTAAGGAAGTTCATACTCTAAAAGGCACAGGTACCAAAAAAGCGTCAGGCGTAAGATAGAACTGTCATATTTTTGTCGCATACGTATTAGGTAACATTGAACGGCTTTCGTTAAAAATCGTAATTTGACAAAAAACGTTGCTTACGCTGTTCTGCCGATTATGGCTCGATATTATACATAATAATAGACAGTAAATAATAACATAATATTTATTACCAAATTGTATACACAAGAAAGGGATTCTTGCTGCAGAGTCTCCATCTTCTATCTTCGTGTCACCTGTTCCTTTACTTCATTTTACTTAACTTAACTTCACTCTATTTTTGTAAAATTTATATTTTCTGTAATACCTGCATCAACTGTAAAGCGCCCCTGAGGTGATATCTCACAAAAGTGGCGCTATACAAATTATCCAATAATAAATAAATAAATGAAAACCCACTAAGGCACTGCCTGAGTGTGGGTAATATAAAACCATTACTATATTTCAAGTACCTAAGTATAATATGTATACAGGGTGTCCGGAAACTCGTAGTACAAGCGGGAAACTGGTGAATCTACATCACATTTGGAGTCGATTTTGTAGTATATTTTTTTTTTATTTGAGCTTTCGTTATCGAGTAAATCGAGTTTGAAGTTGATTTTTTTTTTTTTTTTTAATCAAATTCTTATAAATTATTACTGAAGATCAAAGTACCCAACTAATTAAAACTATTTGAAAGTAAAACAAATGAAGAAACTCGGATTTGAAGCATTATTTTGAAATCACCCTTCATTTAACCCGGTGTAATCATAAAATATTTCTGCTCTGCAGGGTTAAAACATCTGTTATTCAACCCTAAACACCAGAAAAAACTTTAACCCTAAAATAGCCGAAAAAAATTTTTTTTTTGGTTTTTTTTTTTTTTTTTTGAAAATGCTCAAATCAAAAAACTTTATGTTTTTTTGGGTTCCCCATGTGGTGTAGATTCTCCAGTTTCCCGCTTGTACTACGAGTTTCCGGACACCGTGTATATAAGTAGAAAAAGTTTTTTTTTTTTTTTGTTTATTTTTATTTTTTTTTTTTGTATTAGGCAATTCACCCTAAAAAGAGTGCTATGTGCCGTTAAAGTTAGGGGAGATGGTTATAATTTTATGGGAAATCTATACGGGAATAGGAAATCTCAAATATTGAAGTCATTCAAGTCTATGAACTTGTATAGAACTGAGAAAATGCGAGAATTGTTAAGAGAAAGTAAATAAGGAATACTAAGGGGAGATTGGTGGGTGATTTTTATAAGTAAACGATAAATGCCTTTGAAAGATGAATGATTTTTACAATTAAAGAAAACATGATCAAGAGTCTCATTTTCCAGGCCGCACTGGCAGAGTGGACTATCTAGGACCCGGATTTTAAACAAATGGGATGCAATGGAGCAATGACCAATTCTCATTCTCGAGATACAGGAAATAAATCTTTTGGATTTTTTCTTGCCGTGGAACCAAGGTTTACTTGGTATATGATTTTGTATTCCAGCATAAAAAGCACCAGTTCGGGTTTTCGTATCAGACCAATTTTCTTCCCAGGAGCGAATCATATTGGATTTAAGAATTGGGATGACGTCAGAGATAGGAATTCTAAAATGTAAAGGATTAGAGCCAGAAATTGTTCCAAGTTTAGCTAGAAAATCGGCTTTCTCGTTACCCTCAATTCCCAAATGGCCAGGGACCCAAACCAATATTGTCTCGAAATTTAATTCATTTAAAGATTTAAGGGTTTTTCTGATATTATAAATAATATAGTCTTCTGGTTTATGGATATTTGAGGAAATTTTCAACACTGCGCTTAGTGAGTCAGTGCACAGTAAGGCTCGTCGAATATTGAAAAGCTGGATTTGGCTCAAAGCTTGTTCAATTGCGAAGCATTCTGCAGTAAATATAGAAATTTCTTTAGGCAATTTATAAGACAAATCTAAATCGAATTCGGGAATGTGTACCGCAGCTCCACAATCTTTGTTATCAGACTTAGAACCATCTGTGTAAATGAGTGAAAATTCTGGAAACTTAGAAGATGTAATGTTTTTAAATTTTTCCTCAACATTTTGATTAGATGAGGTTAAAATATCAGTTCGGAAGTCTGAAGTTATAACATTGGGGATATAATTGATAGAATCAAATGGGATAGTGAAAATAGGAAGGATAGGATCTTTTTGTAGATTTTGGAGGGAAGAGGACAGAGATTTGAATGAAAGAAAACTTTTTAGAAGGAGAGGAAGTCGATTTTTATCTGTCGATCTTTTTTCGTTATTTAAGTTACTGAACAAATAATCAAGGCTTTGTTCTAAAGGGTGACGCGATACAGAAAAAGATTTAAAAATATATTTATCAGCCAGGAATTGTCTCCTCAAAATTAAGGGGGGATCAACACATTCTACCTGGAGAGAATTAATTGGAGAAGATTTCATCGCTCCAATAATTATTCTGAGCGCTTTCGACTGAATTCTTTCAAGTTTTTTGTCCAAATATTTAGGAAGAGGATCGAAAAGAAATGTTCCATAATCCAAATGGCTTCTCACTAGAGCACCATACATTAATTTAAGAGTAGTAGGATGAGATCCCCACCACACTCTGGAAACAGCTCGCATAATATTTAGCCCCTTTTCACACTTAGCCGAAATGTTCTGAATATGCGGGAGCCAGGAAAGTTTATGATCCAAAAGTAGTCCAAGAAATTTAATTTGCTTAACGATTTGAAGAGGGACATTATCAAAGCAGACAGAAAAGGGGGGTATTTTTCTTTTGCGCGTAAAAGCCACTACTTTGGTTTTAGACGTAGCTAAATTCATCCCATTTGTCAACAACCAAACTTTAATATTATGTAAAGCCAAATACCATTCCTTCGCAGCGCGCGATAGATTTTTGTGTGATAAATATATAAGGAAATCATCAGCAAAATAAAGTCGCTTGATAGATGAAGGAATTACATTGTCTAAATCACTTATAAATATATTAAATAATAATGGACTGATTACGGACCCCTGAGGTAACCCCTTCCATAGTTTGCGATTTATCGTTTTTGAGGAAAAGTGGATAATAATGGATCTGTTTGTTAGTAAATTAATAATAAATTGAACTAGTTTTAAGGGAATTTTTATTTTAATTAATTTTTCTTTCAAAATGTTAATTAATACATCGTCGTAAGCTGACGAAAGATCGAGAAATGTGGCCAGAGTGCAAGAATTAAGGGACTGAGATATACGGATGTCTGTTGTTAATAGACTTAAATTATCTATGGTTGATTTCTTTTTCCGGAAGCCATATTGATTAGGAGAGATAATTCTGTTATTTTCAACAAACCATTCCAATCTGTTCTTTATCAAGTGTTCTGCTACTTTCATTAAACACGACGAAAGAGCAATAGGACGATAGGATGAGATTTCAGATGGATTTTTGCCAGGTTTTAAAATCGGAAGAATTTTTTGAACTTTCCAGACTTCAGGAATAAATCCCGTTTCGAACATGTAATTAATTAGGGATAAAAAATATTCAACCGACATGTCTGAGAATGCTTTAATGAAACTATATAAGATTCCATCAGGGCCAGGAGAAGAGTCTGGAAGGGAATTGATTACTCGATTTAATTCACTTACTGAGAAAGGAGAGTCCAGCCAGCTAGAGTGAGATGGATAAGAAATAAAGGAAGGCATTTCCTCAGATCTGGCAACTGACGGAGGAGCTATCTTATCAGCAAAACCTATAATAATTTCTTCTGGAATATGTTTGGAACGCTGGGGAGTATATGACGAACCGAATTTTTTTAAATTGGACCATACGGATGACTGGGGAGATTCAGGAGACAAGCGTTCACAGAATTTTCGCCATCCAGACCGCTTTTTGTTTTTCAAAACGCGTTTCGCTTCTGCCTGGGCGCGTTTCACAGAAAGGTAATTTTCGAAAGACATACATTTACGGAAAATGGAAATTGCTTCTCTTCTGGATTTAACGACACTAGTGCATTCTTCATCCCACCATGGGGTGGAATGTTTTATCTTAATGTTTACATTACGTTTTTTAAGTGTTTTTTCTGCAGCTTTTATTATCATGTTAGGAAATAATTCACATTGTAAACTAGTGTTGACAAGGGAAGACTTAGATGCTTGAACAATGGAGTCTAATTCTGAAGAAAAATTTCTCCAATTCGCGTCTTTCGTTTTAAATTTAAAACTATTGTTTATCGAAAAGGAATGCGTGGAAGATAGATGGTAGAAGGTAATTATTATAGGAAAATGGTCACTGGAAAGTGGATCTTTAAGAATGTTCCAAGAACATATGGGAATCACCGAAGATGAGCAAAGAGATAAATCGACTGCACTTTTCCGATGTTGAGGGGCAGTGAAACGAGTTGGAGATCCATCATTTAGAATACATAAATTAAAGGTATCCATAAATTCTAATAGATTATGGCCAGAACGGTTTGTTAACTCACTGCCCCAAGAAGGAGAATGAGCATTGAAGTCCCCAAGTATCATATACGGGGGACGAATCTGGGATATAAATGTTGACCATTCGTTTTCAACAAAAATTGTAGAGGGAGGGATATATATTGATAGTAATGTAATATCAGATACAACAGCTGCTACTATCTGAAAATTATTGGGGAGAGTGTTGAAAATAATTTGTTTAAAAGGGATAGAATTATATATAATAAGAGCAGTGCCACCTTTGCCATCCAGTCTATCATGTCTTAGACAATGATATCCAGGAATCTTAAATTGGTATGAGGGTTTTAACCACGTTTCGGAGATGGCAGCAACTGAAATATTATGTTCATCAAGTAACTGTATAAGATCAATTTTGTTGGCGAATAGACTTCTACTATTCCATTGAAGTATTTTGCTCAGTTGCGGATACATCGGGAAGGCTAGAGAGTAAAGATTTCATATAATCGGCAGCGTTGGACGGTACTTTATTGTTATTTGAAAGGATCGTAATTAATAAGGTAATTAAAGTTTGAATAAAAGAAGAATTTTCAATCATGACTTTAGGTAAGATATCGGAAGTGGAACAGTTTTTTAAGGCAGTCCCATTGGGAGCCTGGGATTTATTATTCCCATTTGGGTTAAGTAAAAGATCATTATGTAGTTTTTTATCGAAAGAAGGAATAAATTTTGGATTAGATTTTATCGGTTTGAAAATTGTTTCTTTGTGGGAAGATGATAGAGGGGATTTAGGGGAAGAAAAATGAAAGATAGAAGCGTTAGACGTTATCTCTGCAAAAGATTTTTTCGTAGGAGAGAATAATTTAGAAGCCTGAAAGTAGGAAATGTTGTCTGCAGCCATTGACTGTTTGAAATTTCTCTGTCTAGATAACTCTGGACAGGCCACACTAACAGCAGTATGGTTGCCCTTACAATTAATACAAATAGGGTTATTCGTTGTATTTTGACACTGTTCAAAGAGATGATCCTCTCCGCAATGGAAACAACGAGGAGGGGAACGACAAATAGGTTTTGAATGGCCAAAACGGCAACATTTGAAACATTGGATCGTCGGGAATCTGTATACTTCAACGGGAAGAGCGTTATAATAAATAAATACACGGGATGGTAATGTTTGACCTTCAAAAGTGATAACAACGGATTGGGAAGGTTTTCATATAGTGGTGCCGGTGGAAGTATCCTTGAAATTCAAACGACGTGCTTTTAAAACTTTTGGAGTTAATTGAGAATCATTAAGAGCGTCTACTATTTCTGCTTCTGATAGATCGGTTGGGATACCTATTACTCTGCCCATTCTGGTTAAATTGAAAGTAGGTATGAAAGATTTAAATTTATTATTTGAAAGAGAACCTATTTTTTTAACAAAATCATTAGCTAATGTGGCGGATTTAAATTCTATGGATAGTTTGTATCGACCTTCCGGTTTTATTGATCCATTTATAATACCGAGGTTATTGAGTTTTGAGCTAAAAATAAATTTACCGAAATCCAGGGGATGAATTATTTTCCCCTGTTCAGTCCTTTGGACATTAACAATAAATGGAGCTGAAGATGAAATAGAATACATAAGCTCAATGGCTTTTGCTTCTGTAGGAATGGTATCATTATAACTTCCATGAGAGATTGGGGATTCGTTTGTTTGTGAAAGAGATTTAATTTTAGGGGGTACATTAAGACAAAGCGGAGGTCGTCGTTTTCGGGAAGGAATGGTTACAGAAGCTTGGGAATCATCAGAATCGTAGACGTCTGCAATATTAGAAATGGACTCAGGGTCAGGAGGTCGATTTTCATCCTCCTCCATTTCAACAAATTAAAAAAAAAATTAAACAATAAATACTATTTAAGAAATAATAAATGATAGAAATAATACACGCAACTGCGTCGCAAACCAACAATAGAAACAAAAATAATGAATACGAAAATGTAACAATAAATAAATCTTATCTGTATGCCGCGCCGCCGTCAGTCAGCCGTTAAACACAGAGCACTGGAAGTAAACACGACTGCACACTACCGAGGTTCGGTGACTCTTTTTTGTTTATAGTTATTATAAAAGTAAAGAAAAAACATTATGTACAATAGTTTATAAAGTTTCAGCAAGTGAGTTGTAGAAAGGATCAATAAATTTATATAAAAAGCGTTTCAATATCTGCGTCATTCAGCCATAATTTTACCTCCTTAACATATTCTATTGTTTTATTTATCATTTGAGTTTGTAGTGGTAGAAGGTTAAATGTACGAGGACCAATGAAACTGCTATGTGTCTGCATTAATTTAGTATTTGTTTGGGGGGTGTAAAATATATTATTTGTTCTTTTGCTCATTCTGTTTTCATTTATTTTGAAATTATTTTTGTTTTTAAATAAATATTTCATAGTTTGTAATATAAATAATTTACGAATGAAATAATTTAGATTCTTTGTATAATAGGTCGGTCGAGAATGTTTTATTTTTGTTATATATGACTTTAATTATGTGTTTTTTAATTATTTGTAGGGGCTTAATAAATGTATCAGGTGCACCACCCCATCCTATTATGCCATAAGTGATTGCAGATTGCACCAGGGAGAAGTAGATCATTTTCAATTTTTCAGCGTTTAAAATTTCCTTGAGTCTATAAAATATTTAGGTAAGATATCTTAGTTTAGAAGTGGTTTGATTAATATGTGATTTCCAATTAAGATTAATATCTATTGATACTCCTAAATATTTTATATTTTTGACATTAGCGAGTTTGTTGCACAGGAAGCACATGTCTTGATTGCAAGTTGCGTTATGGATTCTAATTTTAAGGTTGTCTTTTGGTTTGTTTTTTATGTTTTTGTAAAAAGGTAAGTAAAATGTTTTGCTGTAGTTTAAGACAAGTTTGTTGTATTTTAACCATTTTGAAACAAGTGAAATACGTACAGTTGCTTTCGAAAAAGTTTCTGTCCAATTATTACCATCCACTATTATTGCCGTGTCATCAGCGTAAGAAACAATTTTACCAGGGATTACAAAATTACATAAATCATTTATATAAATTAAGAATAAAATCGGGCCAAGCACAGTTCCCTGCGGAACTCCGTTTTTTATCTGTGTCTCTGAACTATAATTATTCCCAATTTTTGTTTTTTGTGTTCTGTCTTTAAGATAGTTTGATAGTAGTTTTAGTGTGTCTTTTTTGAAGCCCAGTCGAGTTATTTTTTTAATGAGTAAATTATGATTAACATTAGAAATGAAGTTTTAATATCTTAAAATTAATTTGGTGTTAAAGGAAGGGGAGAGGAAGACGAAAATAGGAAGAGGATAGGAGATGCTCCCAATACATTCCATACTCTCATATTAATAATCGATCGTATGCATTACTTCATATCGATATTTCTTTAGGTTATTACCAAAAATGTCAATGCTTTTACAAATCATTTTAAGTTCCACCTAAACTAGTTTTGGGGCGTATAACACAATAAGTAGCCACTAACTTCTTGGTAAACGTATTGTTTGTCGAACTTCATATTTGTATCTGATGTATGTTGAACTTCATATTTGTATCTGATATATGTTGAACTTCATATTTGTATCTGATGATCCCCAAACCTTAGGGAAGGTCTTTTTAAGCAAAGGAAGGTCAGCGTCTCCAGGATTGATGCATGAATCCATGCCTCCGACTGCGGTACAGGGTGTTGGGGCGAGAGAGGAGAGTCCAGTTGTACAAGCCAAAGGGTCTCCCGATCCGGCTTACCACGCAGCTGGTGGGCAGACGCATCCGCCACTAAGACCCATCCGAGAATCTCACCCTATAAACCTGAGAAACCCTGCTAAGTCACCAAACATAGCAAACTACTTGGGGTTACCCATGACAGAGGTGTTGGTTATCCAATGAATAGTTCCCGGGGGCGGCGGTACCCACACCCGCCTCCCTAATTGAATGGGATTCAGCACCATGATGATGATGATGGGGTACAGAATAAGAAAACCAAGGACATTCTCAACTTTTTTATTGACAAAAGTAAAATGTCAAAGGCATTTCATAAAAATATTTACAATAATTATTCAGTATTTTATACAAATTTTACAACCTGCTTGGCCCGATCTAGACCTAACCTCTTCTGACGTAACTTATGATATGGCAGACGTTAACAATATTAAGTGTGGTCATTGGGAGCTGGCCGGGCTTGCCTCAAGGGTCTCTCTTAAGGCCTATGTTAAATGGCTTATCAGCAAGCCTTTCTAATGGAGCGAACTTAATGATTTTTCTTTGTGTCTTTGTCACAAGATATCCAGAAAATTTAATTTATGTTCTCAAATTTTGAATCCCAATCGTTGGGTCATTTATAAAAAAAAATACAGAAGGATTCCCAGATAAACTATAATATGTATTATGAAATCCATCAAACTTATCAGGTCTTTTTCTAATAGATGCTAGCCGCAATCAACACAAAATATGATTTATTTATCTAATAAGAAGTGTTCACCTGTGAACACCTCGCTAGGAGAACCTTTGCTGGGGTGTTGGCACTTTTTAGGTAAAGTATTATTATATACTTTCATAAAAATGCAATATGGGGGGATAAAGACAATAAGGAATCTGAGAATATTAGCAAAACATTGCAAAGTAATTACATTAGAGTATTTGCAATCACATAATCTCAAAGTAACTTATTGTGTAAGTAACATCACAGACGACGTTTTGTCCGATTGAGTAAAACATGTGACAGCTCAGATAGATTACATTGTCATGCTGCTGACAAAAGTCAGAAACTCCATAAACATGTTATGGGGTACTGTCCAATTGTCGTCACAGATGACATCTAGATTGAGTTACAATACTTTGGTAAACACATGACACAGTAACTAAGGCAGAAAACTGTGGTTTCGTTGCCAAAAGTCAGAAACTCCCAATGAGTTATATAGATAGAGTAAGCTTTGGCGTTCGAATTATGGGTCAAGCATATCGGATCATTGTCCGATGAGAGATATCAGTCGGTTACAAAGCGCAGGTCTCCAGCGATAACTTCAAAATGTCATCGGAAGGATTCGGGCGACAGCCGCCACACCCCCCTTCCTACTTACCGCACGGGAACATCATTTCACACTGATATTGCAAGGAATGTAGACTCTATTTATACATGGTGTCCGGAAACTCGTAGTACAAGCCGGAAACTGGAGAATGTATACCACACGGGGAACCCAAATAACCATAAAGTTTTTTGATTTGAGCATTTTTATAAAAAAAAAAAAAAACTAAAAAAATATATTTTTTGGCTATTTCAGGGTTCAAATTTTTTCGTCATTATTTGTTTTACTTTTAAATTTTTAAATAGTTTTAATTAGTTGGGTACTTTGATCTTCAGTAATAATTTATAAGAATTTGATCAAAAAAAAAATCAACTTCTGACTCAAATATGATTTAAGATTTTCACGGCCAAAAGTATTTTTGCTATTTGTTTTTGGGGTATTATGCCGTGTTGCGCTAACTCCTTCTTTAGCCAACAGTGTCCATCATCAACACATCTGCCCTGATGATGGACACTGCAATGCTGTCCGAAACGTTGGCTAAAGAAGGAGTTAGCGCAACACGGCATAATACCCCAAAAACAAATAGCAAAAAAAACTTCTGACTCGATTTACTCGAAAACGAAAGCTCAAATCAAAAACAATTATACTACAAAATCGACTCCAAATGTGATGTAGATTCACCAGTTTCCCGCTTGTACTACGAGTTTCCGGACACCATGTATATAACTCCATAAAATTTTATGTTGTGGTGTACTGACGAATTGTCATCACAGATGACATCTTGCCAGATTGGGTTATGTATTGAGTTACAAGGTTTAAATAGATCTTTCAACATGTGATGCATTGACTAGTGCAGATTATTGTGATGTTAGACATATTACGGTGTACTCGAGACAAATAATGTCAGATGAGTCCAAATACAAAAATTATTCTTAGAAATTGCCGATTAGTACATTTTAAGCTGCCGAAATTCAGAAAGTTTGTGTAAAGTCGCAACAACTTCAAGTAGTGTTGATTAGTGTGTTGTGGCAATCTATTATTCGTCGATACATATATACTGTGGTTACAATCATTGTGAAATATACCATTGTAAAGTTTTAATTGACTGAAAGTACGAAGAAAACATACCTTTAAAACTAACGATACAATGAGATTGCAGTGTTTTACAGTGAAATTAATTGAGTAAAAAATTTCAATAAAAAAATATTTATAATCTGTTAATTGATCCAATTCTTATGTCTATCAGATCATTTGTATTGGAGTATGAAATTGGTTGTACAATGATAAAACTGACACATTTAACATTAAAAAAAAACTTCATTCTTTGAACATGATGACTGGCACTTGATGAAAATATTAAAAGATATATTGTGTACATACATAAATAACTACATATATTGCATATACACAATTGGAAAAAATATTCAAGTTTCCAAAAATCACATTGACATATATTATAATTTCTGGTCAAATAGGGAGATTCTAAACATTGAGAGGTTGGAATGCCGCACAATTCTGTCTTGGCATACCACTTTTAGCTTTATTTACATTCATACATTGTCGGATTGCTACTCACATGACAAACTGAAGTATTTGATTCACTCGCATAACATGACTGAGGTATTTGATTAACTCAAGTGACATGACTGAAGTATTTGACTCACTCACATGACTTGACTGAAGTATTTAATTCACTCACATGACATGACTGAAGTATTTGATCCACTCACATGACGTGTCTGAAGTATTTGATTCACTCACATAATATGACTGAAGTATTTGATTCACTCAAGTGACATGACTGAAGTATTTGATTCACTCACATAATATGACTGAAGTATTTGATTCACTCACATAATATGACTGAAGTATTTGATTCACTCACATAATATGACTGAAGTATTTGATTCACTCAAGTGACATGACTGAAGTATTTGACTCACTCACATGACATGACTGAAGTATTTGACTCACTCACATGACATGACTGAAGTATTTGACTCACTCACATGACGTGACTGAAGTATTCGATTCACTCACATGACATGACTGAAGTATTCGATTCACTCACATGACGTGACTGAAGTATTCGATTCACTCAAATGACATGACTAAAATATTTGATTCACTCAATCATCTTTGGATGTCTCTGACTATTTCTTCTATCTGCACGCGCATTATACATTCCCTTGCACCCCTTCTTCTGACCATCCACTATACATTTCCAAAGTATATAAATATCCCTTTCTTAAGCTCACATTGGCCTAGCATTAATTTCAAATCTCTTTTCTATTGCATTCACATTCGATCTACCTCTGTGAACAATTGATAAATTCCTACAATATTTTCCATTATTTAAACGCGTGACGTTTCGATATTAGGTATCTCCTGTATGCAGCACTTTTTAATTTAAAGATAAAGTCCCTGACACAATAAATAAGATAAGTTTTCTGTATACCCGCCAACTCCCAATACATCCGCTATAATATAACATCGTTGATTTCTTACAATGTTACATTACGTCAATTAGAAAACAGTTACAATTATGAAATGTTTATAAAAATCTAAGCCCCATAATATCGAGACTAATACGATATCTCACTTTCGAAACACTCAACCGGCATCCACACAGCAACCTGTAGAGTTTAACATTATATCATAATATATCATAAACGTACAAAGTAATTTAGTCTAATAGACCTTCCATCTACTATCAATGGCCGAGTTCAAAACAAGATGAAAATTAACACAAAAAAAGTCAAAATCATTTAGATTGAGTTGTTTCAAACATTTTATGAATTTGATCGAAATTTGGGGACTGTTCAAAATCAAAATTTCACCGATCGATGTTATGATGGTCATCAAATGTGACGAGAGTTTAAAACAAGCCAGCCTTTATAACATCAACTGTGAAATAGCAGAAAGTAAAAACATCACATTATTAATAATGCTCAAAGTACGCCCTTGAGGTGATTTTCTCACAAAAACGGCGCTGTACAAATAATTCAATGATTATTAATGCTTTAACATCCTCTTTAGTAGAATAACATCTTTGGCAAAGAGGAAATCAATCTAAAAATCTCATGGTAAAAAATGTTTACATATTTTAAATTTCCTTTATTAAAAAATAAAGCAATTCATAAAAATACCAGAAAAGCCAAAGTTTAGAAGTGGATTTATTAAGCCGTGAGATATTTGTTTAAAGTTGGTTAATAAGACAAGGCACCATATTTTTGAGAGTGTTAAAATCATAGAATAAAGAATAATACAAGAAGTGTCTTGTTGGAGGTTCCATGATAACTCCTCAAAATGACAATTCAACACACTTTCAAAAGGTGATATAAAGTCAAGTGATGAAACAAAAACTAATTTTTGTTTCATCACTTTTCATAACTTTACAACACATTTTATAGATGTGTTGAATTATCATTTTGATGAGTTATCTGGTTACCCTTGTGGGAGTGTTTCGATATACAAACATTTGCCCAATTCGGGCCTATATTATGGACAAAACTATGCTTTCTAAATTCAAATGAGATGGGAGAATTACAACATGAGGCGAGTGTAAGTGAGACGGAACGCAGGGCAGTTGGGCTAAATGGAACATTTGTTTCCATTCAAGTTTGTACAGAAGGCACTTCTAGTGATATATTATTTATTGAATTGTTAAAATGCAGTTTTAAAAAAATAATGTATTTGAACATGTGGGTTTAATTAACCCTTAGAAGACGGCTCATATTTTGTAAATATCTCAAAGCCAAATATAATGGAAATAATTGACAGGCATCTACAATGTCAACGTTTTACTTAATAATTTTCATGGACAATATTGAAATGCGTTCAAAACTTCTAAAACCTAGCTCTATACACTGCACATTGCAGTGCACCTGAAGGTAGTCATGTTTTAACTAAACTGCTATTGTGGTTGGTCGTATCCTAATGGTTAATTTAATTACATTTGCACAGTGGATACTTGAGAAGTGTTTTTAGACATTTTGAAGTTATGATGACTACGTTAATTCTGATTCGTATACTATGTAACATTTGCACTCGAAAACATGATTATATATGTTGTAAATTCTCCTCCTCTTTCATTAACAATAGAATGGTAAGACACAATAGGATTACAATGGACCTCGCCAACACCGTCTTTCTCATTGGCGCAAGCAAAATAATTTAATGTTACAACCATAAATAATAGAAATAAGGGAGAAGGGACATGAACCATTATTGTGTAATATTAAACCGCAGGCGCTAAGTGTCGCCAAAATAGCAAGAGCTTTGAAAGACCGGCAATATGAAGATTGACTTAAGGAACTACTAAGGTTAAAGAAAGAAGAGAAAGGGGGGACTTGATTGAGACTTTCAAAATTTTGTCTGGATATTATACAACGGAAGCAATCTTCCGAACAGGCCTTCGATTGATATGCTTGGTGTAACTATAAGTGACCAGCTCAGGTACGGGGGCTCCATCGAAGCCAGAGCAAAGTTGGCCTCTCAGAAGCTGAACGTACTGTACAGGGCCCGCAGATACTTTAATAGTACACAACTGCTGACCCTGTACAAATCGCAAGTGCGCCCTACTGTCGAATTTGGCAGCCATCTCTGGTCCGGAGCCCCAAAATACCTGAAAAAACCCTTGACTCTGTGCAAAAACGGGCGGTCCGTTTGATAGATTTCCCAATCTTAACAAACGGACTGCAATCTTTAGAGCACAGGCGTCAGGTAGGTATGCTGTCCTTGTTCTATCGGTATTACAATGGAAGATGCTCTGAGGAACTAGCGTCATTGATCCCTTCGGCACCGGTGCGTAGTCGGGATACACGCCAAACGCTTGTACACAGTTGACATTTGTCACATGAGAACGGGTCGCTTCTACGATTCGTTCTTAAGTTCAACAGCTCGGCTGTGGAACGAACTGCCGGCCTCTCTGTTTCCTCCCTCCTACAACATGGGACTCTTCAAGACCCATGTTCACTCCTTCCTCTCCACAAAAAGACCCTCCACACAGCATCCCCAAAGATGACATAGGCCCTGAGGGAAATTATTTTCTTCAGGGCCTCCTGTGTGGAGTTAATATAAAAAAAAATATATAGTTGCTCTAGCATCCAAGAAATCTTCACCGCCAACAAAAATATAATAAAACAATTAACTCTTTGCACGCGGCCGTATCAACTGTTGTTACAGCAAAAAGTCTATACTCACACGCGGCTGTATCAACAGTTGATACGGAAACGTCTTTGGTCTTACGGTACGTCTTTGTATGAAATTTTATGTTTTTGTTCTTATAAACACCTAAGAGTGTTGACACAAGAGGATTTGTTTTCATATTGTGGAGAATAATCTGTTCTGTCTATATAGTCCAATAAATCATGCCAGAATGCTATAATTTGACAAATCAGATATGAGCGCATCATTAGAACGCTGCCGGCTCATTAAATAATACTAATAAACTCGTTCAACCATACAACCATATCATCAAAGCGGAGCGTTGCCCCACCTTTGTTTCTACCCACACCAAACGCATCACTTTCATAGCTGGGAAGCTTTGATAGACTGTGAAGTTTGGTCGTAGTTCTGTGAGAGTCGGCAAGCTTCTATGCCTTCCCCAATCGTCAGGAGCCAGTGGGACTGTGTGGGAAGCACCTGGCTATCCAGATCTGGTCGTCAAACATGCCCAAAGCCATTTCAGCAACTCTGTCATATCTCCATTTGTTTCTATTATCTATTGTTAATTTTGTGACAGTTTCGAACTCGGCCATCAATATAAGCACATCGTCTAACAATAACAAGAGCACATATTCCATAAAGGTATCACAGTGAAACCGAGTCCATCAGTCTTACGCGAGGCCTGCCAGGTACTTAGCTTTGTCCTTGAGTGCCTGCGCTAGGCAGGCGGAGGCCTTGACGTGGCCTCCGGCCAGCGGGCATAGGGGCTGCTCCAGGCCCAGGGCCTCCAGCTGGGATGGTAAGGCCCAGGAGGCTAGCGCGGGGGCTAGACCTGCGACTGCTTCCTGTAGAGCAACAGTTAGAGGCCCCGCAGGTTTGCGCGCACCCTTGCCTTTGGGTCCCCGTGCGGTGTCGCTGGATTGCCCGCATACGACGCACAGGAAGGATACAACCTGCAACACAAAAATATGTATAAATAACGTTAACTAAGAAAGGATAGACCGCCAGACAACTCTGTCTTCGTACAAACTCCTTTATATAACTAATAGAAATAAGATAAATCTATATTAATAAAAGGCGATATCTGTATGGGTGTGTCCTAGGGCATTATTTCTGCACCAGAATGTAATACATAGTTGATATAATGTAGTTTTTTAACAGTAACAATATGGTAAACAGAAGTGAATGATATAAAAAGGCGGAGACGCCCAATCAGTTAAATACTTAAGTGTAGTAAAATGTGGCATATGTGATAAACGAAGAAAGGATTTAAGGAGAATGTACGACGTAGAAGAGAATGGTAGAAGTCGAGGACATCCGAAGAAGACATGGCCCAATCAAGTGACATAAATACTTAAATTTAAAAGTAAATTTTCAATTCTCCGCAATAATATTGTTTCTGCCATAAAAATGCATCCTTCAGTTACACTAGAATTCACAACCTCTAAACTATTCTCCAAACCATTCATAATCTCTAGCAACGTCGGGTTAACGACAGCTAGTAAAATATAAACCATGTTTAAACACAGAAAGGGAATAAAAAAGAAAGTAAATTGCAACATTTCTAATATGTAACACCACTATTTTAGATGACATGTTACTAGATAAGAAATATTCTGTTTAACGTAATATGCGAGACTTGTTATATAGTCACTCTTCTATTGGTTTTACACTTGACATCCAACTCAAGTATTTGATTGTGTCATGTTTACCTTGGGCATCCTCAACTTCTTTTATCATTCACATCCACGTCATATATTCACCTTACACTACTTTCTACTAAAGAAGTGTCAATCTTATACACCTTTCATAAATGAACAGTGCAAGAAAGAAGCTCACCTCGAGGAAATTGACCACTTCCTCCATGGTCTCCCGGTGCGTCCACAGAGGGTCTATAGCTGTGGTCTGACGCTCCACCGCAGCCAGGGTCTTAGAGTAGTACTCCTGCACCAGCCTGGCGCAGGGCTCTTCAAGGGCGGGCACTCCCAGACAGGACAGCCCTGCCAGACAGGCATCCAGCGCAGGCCCTCGTACTAGGGACAGCAGGCGCGAAGGCAGGGGGCCCGCCGCACTATGCGGCCTCACAGCTTCGGGAGCCCTAGCTCGCTCCGCAGTCAAAAGTTCCGCTAACTGATCGCGTATGGAAATTGTGTGTCCAGGTGTAGTCGTAGCACGCAAACCTTCGATAAGCAACGACCGAATTTTTAAATATGTGAGTTCTTGACGGAATTGTTCTTCTCTAGCTGTTTGGTCTCGGGCGGCCGGGGCGTCCCAGTGCGCGGAAACTTGCAAATCCCTGTTATCTGTGAGTATGTGGAACTCCGGGGGCGCAGGGGCTGCCTGGAGTAGGGTAGAGGCCTGGGCAGGGGTGGTGGCCCCCAACAGGGCCAGATGCGTCCCTTCTACGGAGCACCAGGCGTGGTAGAGAGAATTGTGAAGGCGCTCCCTCCAGTCCATCAGTTCCGTCAACTTCATGAAGGTCCCGAACTTGTAGGAGAAAGTGAGATGATCCACACTCTGAAAAGAGGAAAATAATTTTACTAGTTGAAAAAACATAGCTTTAACCAGTCAACTGGTTTTAGCTCAGACGTGATTGGCTTTTATACAACGGAGCTCGGTTACATGTGAACGCTCTAATATCATCCATGCTGGAATTTTTGTGATGCGATGTTAAGCATTATGCTTTGAAGAATGTAAGTCGTCTCCCAAACAAGATTTTTTTTTGTTGTTTTTAGATAAAGTTAGCTATTCTGATAAATACGTAAACAGAAAACAATCGCAAAAATAAATACATTGTAGTTTTTATTCTGATTACTGAGCAAAATACGCCAAGGTAATTTTCACGCAGTCCTGCATATTTTCATCTGGCGGTGAAGTGTATTCTGAGGACTTTCCGCTACGGCTTTCCACAGGTTAAAGCTATTGAACTGTTCAAAGCCAAAAAGTGAATCATTATCGCAGTAAGGAACAAAATTATGTACGTAACATAAATAACGTCAGTTTATCTATCATTTAATCGCAAATTTTCTATCGCAAAGGTTAACATTAGACAGGTAGAAACGCAGACTTTGCAAGGGAGGCAAATGTTACATAGAAATATGTGAAAAAAAGTACATATATGCATATAAATAAATATGTGCTATGTAAATATAATGTCCATTTGTGTTATTTCACGAATTACTCATTAAAAAAAATATTTTGTATATTTGCGGCACGTTCCAGAGTGGAAGATACTCTCAGTATCGCCCTGGTGTAAGACCACCATTCAGAATTCAAACGTCGCTTGAAATGGCTTTGGTCATGTTTGGTGACTAGATCTGAGTAGCCAGGTACTCCCCCACCTTCCTCTTCCCCTCCCCACTACCTTCAGCCTCACAAGCATACTCCAATTGGGGGTGCCGTAGTCTCACTGGCTCCAGAGCAGCTGGAACACTTGTGCATTTCTTCTGCTCGATTCTACTAATATAAACCAATTAAAAGCTCTATCAGCTTCAGTTTAAATTTAAGACGACTCAATTAGGTTCTGTTAAACATATTGTGAAATATTAATATAATAACCAAAAATTGAAAAAAAAGTCTAAAACTGTTCAACAAAATCAAAATTATTGAGAAAACTTCTTGAGACAATTATTATCTAAAAATTGATAAAATCTTATCATATCTAAAACTAGTTGTAAATCACAACTGTTGAGATAAGTTTTCGAGATAATTATTTCTATGAAATATGCTATTTGTAATATAATATCATGTACATGAATAGGCCTAAGTTGCGTTTTAAACTGGGCCATAAGATAAAATGAGTAAATAAGTCAATTAAAAGTAAAAAGTACCGAAACCACGTGTTCATTTTTCTTTTACATTTTATTCAAACAACCTCGGAACAGCGGTTTCGTCACGACCGAGCCGTCACCGCAACTGTTATTCAAATATAATTAATTGTTTTACTTAACTACGATAACTCAATAAACAATCCAACTGATTTCGTAACGACCGAGTCTTTGTCATAACTGTTAGGACGGGTTGTTTCGGAGAATTTGAACAATTCATCAAATTTCAACGTACATGTTCAAGTTCTGTGAAAGTTTTATTCAAGTTTTGTTAGTATATCATTATAGGCTAGTTGCTTGACAGAAATGAAATAATAACAGAACTTGAAAAAATCTTTCACAGAACTTGAAAATTAACTTTGATATTTGAAGAATTAAGAAAGAAGAAAAATGATTAATATGTAATTACTCTATAAGAAAAGATACTCACGTCTTTATAGCTACTGGTAAAGAACTTGACTGTCTGGATATAGATCTCTCTCGCCATTGCCAGCAAGCCAGACCGCGCCAACTGCGAATGGTGCAGGTGACACAACGAGTCCAACTGCACATGCTTCACGTCCAACTCCTCGTGCAGTGAGTGCGCGCCCCACGCGCACCCCAGCGTGTGGTAGAACTTCATTGCCAGCAATTTGCAATGGTAATCTGTGGGACAAGCCAGCAACGCGACTCTTAGATCTTTCAGACCTTGCAGTAACGGAGCTGAAGATTTCGTGGCCAGGGATTCGGACCAGCGTTTGTGCGCCTCGAGCGGCGCGCAGGCGAGGTCGGGAAGGCTCGGCCAGGGCGCACCGCAACAGGAGCAGAGTTGGGCCAGGGTGACACGACGTTGGAGCGAGACGGCATCCTCTTCCCCCGGCGGGGGTTCTAATGCGAGGAGTAAGGGGGGCAGGTTGGAGCCCAGCGGGAGGTAGGGACGAAGGTCTGCCACGCAGCAGGGCTTGCCGCCAAACACAATGAAGTATTGGACAAGCAGCTCTGTGGCGTCTCCTAATAAACCTGAAAATTAAATTTAAATGATTTACAGAATAAAAACATCATCAGCTTATTTTATTTTTATTTTTTATATATACAATAATATTATTATTGGGTTTATAAAAACAGTTTATTTTTAAACAAGTTCTGCTGTGTAATTATTATTACGCGTGACAGCTGTTTCGCCCTCTGAAGGCATTATCAAACTGTGGGTAGCCCACTTACAGACGATACATTTATATTATTTCTAGGTAGGTATTTTAATTTCATTTACTGATTTCTTAATTGATTTCTAAGTAAAATATTAAAAATTATTAATGGTTATTACCCCAGCAAAGTTTCCCCAATTAGTGTAATGTTTAAATTTGACTGAATGTCTTTATGTTAGTTATTCCCAAACGATGACTCATAGGGTTATTTTAATAGCATAATTAAGTACTTCATAGTGCACTCATATTTGCATTAGGTTTGAAGATATCTAGTAGGGGTGAACGAATTATATTTGTTTGTTCATTAATTAGAATAGCTTTCGGATTATTAGAGTTTTTGTTAATTTCTAATTGCTCTAAAAGATTCAGTTTACGGCCTTTATTTTGTACGTGTAACGGAGTTGGTTTATTATTATCATTAAGTGAGTGATTTTCATCTAGGAGATGTTTGGCAAATTGAGATTGTATTTTATTATTATTTTTAAAAGATCTTATATGTTCTTTAAACCTAGTGTTAAAGGACCGGCCCGTTTGTCCAACATAAACAGCGTTGCATTCGTCACACTGGAGTTTATAAATGCCACTATTTTGTAATTTGAGTACCTTACTTTTTGAGTTTTTAAGAGATGATCCTAAGTTGTTATTTGTGCGGAAGGCAATATCTAAACCACACTTTTTGAGGACTTTGGCAATTTTATTAGATGTCTGTCCGATGAATTCTAAACACCCGAATTTATTATTCGTCTTATTATTAGTCGTTGGGTAAATTAATTTAAGGTTATTTTTGTGTTTGTTATTATTAATTATTTTTTCAATGTCTCTACCCTTGAAGCCATTATTTTTAGCAATAGTTAGGATTGTATTTTTTTCCTTCTCGTATGCTTTCTTGTCGAGTGGGATATTAGTAAGCCTATGTACCATTGAGTGGTAGGCAGATAATTTATGTGACCATGCTTGACGGTTTCTTGTCTGCTTTACGGTTGAAAGAGAGAGTAATAATAAAATTAATTTTTTAGACCTAACTATCGGTAGAGAAAATAATAAACATACGTTTGAAATTTTCCGTAAGCCTACGTTTACAGATACGACCATTAATTATAAATCTTTACACCCATGGTCACATAAATTATCTGCCTACCACTCAATGGTACATAGGCTTACTAATATCCCACTCGACAAGAAAGCATACGAGAAGGAAAAAAATACAATCCTAACTATTGCTAAAAATAATGGCTTCAAGGGTAGAGACATTGAAAAAATAATTAATAATAACAAACACAAAAATAACCTTAAATTAATTTACCCAACGACTAATAATAAGACGAATAATAAATTCGGGTGTTTAGAATTCATCGGACAGACATCTAATAAAATTGCCAAAGTCCTCAAAAAGTGTGGTTTAGATATTGCCTTCCGCACAAATAACAACTTAGGATCATCTCTTAAAAACTCAAAAAGTAAGGTACTCAAATTACAAAATAGTGGCATTTATAAACTCCAGTGTGACGAATGCAACGCTGTTTATGTTGGACAAACGGGCCGGTCCTTTAACACAAGGTTTAAAGAACATATAAGATCTTTTAAAAATAATAATAAAATAAAATCTCAATTTGCCAAACATCTCCTAGATGAAAATCACTCACTTAATGATAATAATAAACCAACTCCGTTACACGTACAAAATAAAGGCCGTAAACTGAATCTTTTAGAGCAATTAGAAATTAACAAAAACTCTAATAATCCGAAAGCTATTCTAATTAATGAACAAACAAATATAATTCGTTCACCCCTACTAGATATCTTCAAACCTAATGCAAATATGAGTGCACTATGAAGTACTTAATTATGCTATTAAAATAACCCTATGAGTCATCGTTTGGGAATAACTAACATAAAGACATTCAGTCAAATTTAAACATTACACTAATTGGGGAAACTTTGCTGGGGTAATAACCATTAATAATTTTTAATATTTTACTTAGAAATCAATTAAGAAATCAGTAAATGAAATTAAAATACCTACCTAGAAATAATATAAATGTATCGTCTGTAAGTGGGCTACCCACAGTTTGATAATGCCTTCAGAGGGCGAAACAGCTGTCACGCGTAATAATAATTACACAGCAGAACTTGTTTAAAAATAAACTGTTTTTATAAACCCAATAATAATATTATTGTATATATAAAAAATAAAAAAAAAATAAAATGGAGTTCTACAAATTAAACTTAATAACAATAAATAAAAAATCATCAGCTTATTTTGAGGCAAAGAAACAACTGATGTAATAATGAATGGGATACATTTGTTCTGTGTTACATTTGTCATATTTTATCTTCCCTTCGGTACTTTTCTGACTGTGTAACAAGATCTTAATGGCGAAGTGATTAAATTTAATACATCATTGTAAATATAGCAGTTTTATACGTATCAATTTTTGTTGTGTTGGGATATATCAGACACACCAGTATTATTAAAGATTCCTATCCATTAGTAGAATCTATCACTTTACAATTTTGTTTGCGCAACGATATGGAGCAATCTGATATGTCAGATTAATCTTAGTTTGCACAAAACTAAACAATAGGTAGTGTTGATATTATGTTCAATAAAATTTGCTCAAACAGAATAACTTTAGTGAGAATTAGGACAGTTATTTATTTGATTTTTAATCATAACATTGCTCGGATGGGTTTTGAAATCATTGTACATAGTATGAATGTGGACTTACTTTGAGGATCTTTATCCTGCACTTTGAGCCTCTGGTAAAACTCCAGTAAAGCGAGGTGCGGCCCTCGGAGGGGTTTCTTATTGTCCGCCCCACAGGATCGCAGAAAAGCGGCACACAGCGCGAGACTATCATCGGCCTGCTCCTCTCCCTCTCCAGGAGTGTCCCCAACTTCACCTTCACCGGCCATCAGACGGAAGACAGAATCCAGATACACGAGATAGTAATCCCAGCGATCAGGCGATTCTCTCAACAGACCTTTCGCCAAGCGGTTAAGTCGACGCCACGCCAAGATCTGTGTTAGTAAAGGTAGAGCTGCCGCAGGCCACGCACCGGGTAGGAGTCTGGCTGCGAGTGGTCCTGCTAGAATTTCAAGAGCGCGAGTTTGCATCCCGCGAAGCTCTAAAACGTGGAGATACAATCGTAACTCTTGCTCCGCTTGTAAGCCTTCTTCTCCCAAGCGATCGACCATTCGTTGCGCTAGTTCTAGAAGCACCCCGCGTCGTATCGGATCTGTACTTCCTGCGCCGCGTGTGGCTTGCAGGACTATGCTCATGACGGCCCAGAAATAGTAGGGGTTCTTGGGCTTGTGGCGGAAGAGCTGCATGGCTGCGTGCTGCTGACGTTCCAGTGCTCCGACGCGGACGTATGACATGAACAGATGCGTGTGGAGTTCCTCGTTCTGCGGATCTTTCTTCACGGCCGCCTCGTACATCTGGCACACCTTGTCCACTGAAATACAGGTATTGTATGTTTATATATCGTCAATATGCCGTACGACAGGTCTCATGAACTTTAACAATCAACATCCTAATACCGAGACAAATAGATATGTAAGTACATTTTGGCACTGTGCGAGAAGCAAACCAGTACCTTCCTGACAATGTTACGTCTTAATACAAACGCCATCTTTTCGATACCTACTTTTGTTATGACAATTTTACCGCCACGGTGTGAATGGTTTGATCCCACATATAATCTTGATATTGGGCCAAACTCCGTCCAACGCTGGCCCATAAACCTAGAGCTGGCTTTAAAAATATTATTATTATTTACGGAAATGTAATTTACTTTTTCGAAGGAAGCAAATACCTCGGGGCGAGACATTATGTATTAAATATATTAATTGAAAAAAGTTAATATAATGGCCCTGATGAAAATTGAGATAAGCGAAACCCGGTTGGCTGTCAGTTTAATATGAAATCTAATTCAATTTACACGACTATTTCTATGGCATTAAACATAATATATCAAGATGTTTGCAGTTGAAATAAAATATTAAATTGCACAATTTAGGCCATATTTTCTGAAAACTTACTCAAAAACAAGATGTGCAATTCTAATTAAGGAAATCTTTTTCTAAAGTCATCTCATCTCACCCATCAATTCCATCACACTATTATAATTTGATAGTTTTAGAAGCTTTTTCACATAGACCCAAAATAGAATTACATGATGGAGAAATATAATTATGTATGAAGTGTGGAAACGTTCGGAGAGTCGGTGATAGTGACATTCAGGACGTTGGACTCGCTGTAACACATTAACTTGATAGATTTAGGAGATTTCACTCGGACCCAAAAATAGAATCACATGACAGGAAAACAGAATGATGAATGAAGAGAGGAGAGATTTGGAGAACGGTGGTTGCAGAAGCACTCACGCTGCTGGGACTCGCGGTAGCAGATGGTCATGACCTGCAGAGTGGCATCGTCCGCCGGCAGGTCTGCCGCCAACGCGCCGAGCCCGCCCAGCGCCTCCCGCTCGCGCCCTAACCTCCAAGTGGCCAAACATCTCAGGGCGCGCGCGCACTGCAGCGAGGGAGACTTCTTCAGCACTTTCTCTATCTCCTGCAGCGCCTTCTTGTTATTGCCGACATCCAGCCAATCTGCAAGGCACACAACACACGCATATTTACAAATCAGTTCACTTTCTGACGGATGGGTCGGCGGTCGGCAAGGACGATCGGGCCTGTTTACGACCCTTGTCAGCGGTAAAATTTTCTGATAAATGGAGGAAGCACACACATCGGAGGACGCGGGTATTTAGTGGCGAGACTTGAGCGTACTTTACCGTAAATCGGACGCAAGCGGCGTTCGACAACGCAACTGTCGTGCACATGCTGCGACTTCGCCGCCATTTTTGACGGGAGAAGACAAAACGACCGGCTACAGCGGCTACGCCATGCCGGCTACACGCTCACCAGTATCCACGACTGTCACTTCTCGTATTACGCTTATGACATGCAAAAGTTATCCTTATTACTAACGCGATTCAGAGATTTCAGAGACATCTATTATCAAGAATAATAACGTACGAGTTTCCCGCTCAAAATTCAACATTTGTATTAGGTATTTAGCTTACGAGCAAAATCAAATTTATAATGATATTAGAATATATATATTTGTACGTAAATAATAAATTTTATGAGTTCAACACAAGTTTTTGATTAACATTCATTCGTAATTCTGGAAAACATGAATAAAAACATGCACCTATTTCTCGCTTTCACACACTTGAAAACAAATTCACCTCAAATATCGACATATTTCATATAAGTTTGCTTGTTTTTAAGAGATACCTGAATGACATTTTTATGTAGCATTAGAGCGATTGCGTTTATTTGTTGTTTTCTTGTAGATATGTTGTTAACTTAAAAAAAATATTATTTTTGTGTTGATGTTATGAAACCTTCTATTGTCACTGTATTATGCAGTAAATTATGTAAAATATGCATAATGTAAAAGCCTATTAGGGTGTTTAAATTAATAAATAATAATAATAATAATTGGAAAACAGCGAAAACTGAAATTTTGGAGGACAAATAATAAATAATAACCGAAAGAAATATGTATTTGGTAAAATAAAAATAAAATTCTTGAACGGACTATGTAATATTATATTACAATAATATAATATGAAAACTGGGAGTTTTCAATTATTGTGAGCTGAATAAATATAAAACTACATAAAATAATGACATGTTATGAGACATCAGCTTTCCTATAATTAATATCTGTAAGTGAACAATCTGTTGACATTTGTTTAAGGCCTGTGTGCTCGACTAGTAATCCGAAGGTCGCGAATTTTATTTGATTTTTGTTATTTATTAATTTTCGGGAAATCGACAGCTTACATTTATTTCAGTTTGTACATAAGTATTATATAGCCAAAATAAAACCAATTATGGATTTCCTACTTGTGACTTACCTCTACTGAGACAGCATAATAAGGAATAAGTAAATTAAATTTGTAAGAAAGGATTGTGACTTTAAAAATTTATACAAAACTAAAGATTATATAAAACGAAAAATTACAAAACAAAACATTTATCAATATATTTATAGCCATGGAAAGAGGTTGTAGACATACATCAAATCATAATAGACATATAAACAATAGAGACATAACATTATTCACAAACCACGGACCTCTTGTATTTGGTAAGTTCGTAATTGAAAATATCCACCTTGGATAATACGCTAATTTATTAATTACAAACATGCGGCACGTCCCAGTGCAGAAGATACTCTCAGTATCGCCCTGGTGTAAGACCACTATTCAGAATTGAAACTTTGCTTGAAATGCCTATTGCCGTGTACGGTGACTCATGTTTATTTATTTATTACACGCTCTAGTGGGCTTTTCTTTTTTTTTAAAATACAAGCATTTTGTATCAGAGTAAACACTTAAAAATTAATAAAATAAAGAAGAATGTAAACATGATGGCAAAAATGAGACCTCACGCATATAATTGAATTTAAAAGATTCAAAAAAACAAAATAGTAGAAGCGGAGAAGTTATATGGGTACATAGGTCTATTTGTGTCTTGAAGAATAAAAATGATGGAATATACAACATATATACTGATTAGTTTTCAAATGAAATATATCACCCAGATCAGAATATTTGTTTCCGAGATTGTGAAGTCTCGGAATCGGAGAATTTTGGTAAGCTAGTGTCCTGGTGTTATTGAAGTAAAAAGGTAAGAAATGTCGGCATGTTTTTTGGAAACATGGATATTGATACATTGAAGTAATTCGGGACAGTCAATTTTAAAATGTAGTATTCTTTGTAACAGTATTGAATCTGTGCTTATTCTTCTTTCTGAAAGTTTCAATAGAGACATTTTATCCAAGAGGTAATTGTAATTTATGTTGTAAGAAGGAGGAAACAAAGAAGCCGGCAAATCGATCCACAGCCGATTTGTAAGTAGATACTTAAATACGTAGCTATACATATACTACCATAACATTTTTTAATTTCAAATAAGGAATTATTCAATTTGTTCTAAGAATGACAGTTCCTTTTTAAAACTTTCTTCAGGCAGGAACCTACCATAATATTGAAAAGCTCATTCACAGTTATCAAATAAAGTAAAAACCGGAAGCGGATCATACAAACAAATTTTCAGACATACGAATTGCCAAACGGTAGAGTTAAAACAGGACTTCACTACTCTCAGTCAATCATAATGCTATTTTATTTGGATTATCATCTTAACAAAATAATTTATAAACAGGGTTGGATGTTGGATTTACCAGAAGGCAGTCTAAATGCGCCCAAAAGTGATATATTTTCTTATTTCTTCTCATTTGCTGTCGTATCCTTAAATTAAATATACTACTCCTAAGAGAAAGTCCAGTTATATTCAATTTTCCAATTATGTCCTAAATCCTGTATCTAAATTTCGCTAATAAACAATTATATAATGTTAATTAAGTATTAATCTTAAGTGACCTACCAGGTAAGTATTGTACTGTATAATATATTATCTCCATTAATAGTTAAGTAATAACATAGATCACTGTAGAGATGTATTATAAGTTTGTACAGCGCCCTTGAGGTGATTTTGCACAAAAACAAGTCATCCAATTATTATTATAATTATTATTATTATATGGTATCTCCGAGATTATTTCAAACTCTTAAGGCGATGCCATGCGTAGTAATGCAAAATAATGTGTTTTTGGTTTGAAAATTTGGTCGCCTAGAAATGTTTCAGATGCTTTAATAAAATACTGCGAGTAGAATACATCTTGGCCTTTGAAATAATCGAATATTTTCTAGATAAGTTTTTTTATAAGCTCAGAAAAAAATTATGTATAAGGCCTATTAAAACTGCTTTAAAGTTCAAAATCTCCTACTTACAAACCCATTTTCGGTTATGATTTTATTGTATAATGTGGCAAATTAAGTTATTTATAAAATGATCGAAAAAAAATTAAATATTTATGCTTCCTCCTTATGTTCATCCGCAAAATAAAATAAAAGGCACTTTTTGGCCATGTTTTTTTCTTGCATAAATCAAAACAGGCGTATACCGTAACCGCCTGCTAACTAAGATACTCGTATCTTAGTTAGCAGGCGGTTGGAATAATCTGGATCTCGTCCTTGAAGTTGTCACCTTATTCATTGTCCTATTATTTACGACAGATAACGCCATCTAAGGCTAGCCTTATATAATAATCTTGCTCCATCTGTGGGTTAGTCCATATACTAAAAACAAAGATATTACAGGTGACATAAAATGGCGACAATCCAATAACAAAAAGCGTTCATAACAATGATAATTATGGTATTGTATCAGATAAAATACGATAAGTTTATATTTTAGATAAATTGAGTTAGTGATGAATAATTAATTGTCTATATCAATGACAATTAGTTTTTCAAACATTACTGAGAATCTTTACTGAGCCATTTAAACCGCCAACATCTTGAAACAGAAACGGAACGTACAAAACAAATTTGATGAATTGCAAAACGGACGAGTTAAAGCAGGACTATAAGCTCGGTAAATAAATAAAAAAAAATTAGATTCTCCAGTTTCCAGCTTGTTTCACTAGTTTCCGGACACCGTGTTTAATATTATGGTTTTTTTTTACATCAAAGTGTTTTGCTTTTTATTTATTTTATTTATTGTTTTTATTTTAGTAATTTGTACATTTAAGTTTACAAATGACTAATTAATTATTACATACAAATATACTATGTTTTTTTTTCTTGCTTGATGTGGCTCCTACACAACATCTTGAACTTTTCAATTGGGGCAGACTTAAGGTTTTCCGGCAGCGCGTTATAGTATTTCATCCCTTTATATAATATACTATTCTGGGTAATCGCTTTGTCCTTCTTTGGTAGCCTAATTTGATTGTACGTCCTAGTTTTATGTTTGTGTATGTCCTTGTTGTATACAATTTTATTCGAAAAATATTTGGGTAGCAGGTTGTTTACAATTTTGTGTAAAAATATCATCGTGTTCAAGGTCAACATCTGTTTCACCGTTAGCCAATTTAGTTCGTTTAACATTTTATTTACTTTTGAATACCTATTTCGTCTGAGTATTGTTCTCATTGCCCTATTTTGGAGAATTTGAAATTTATTTTGCTCTCGGTCGTTACACAGGAAAAGGATAGTTGAGCAGTAATTAAAATGTGGAGCAATAATGGAGTTATAAATGGTGATTGCAGTTTTTTCGGACAGTTTTTGGCGAATTCTTCCCAAAAAAGATATTTTTTTACCAATTTTCTTTTGGGTATATTCCGCATGTTTGTTAAAGTTCAGTTTGGAATCTATTATAACTCCCAAGTATTTTATATTGGTAACATTTTCAATAATTTCACCATCAATTTTGATTTTGCGTTCACTGGATGTCTTCTTATAACCAATTACCATACATTTTGTTTTTTTTTGTATTTAATTTAAGCTTATTTATTTTTAGCCATCTTGATACATTATCTAGTTCATTATTTAAAATATGTATTAGTTCTTCATAGTTTTCTCCAATTATATATATAAGTGTATCATCGGCAAATAGTCGTACTTTGCATTGTGAAAATATTTTCACCATGTCATTAATATAGAGTATGAACAATAGAGGTCCAAGGACTGATCCCTGTGGTACTCCTAATTTATTTTCCATTGGTTTTGAAAATTGATTATTAATTTTTGTTACCTGTATTCGGTCTTTCAAATAATCTTTTATTAATTTAATGGCTAGAGTTGAGAAACCAATTTCTTTAAGCTTTCTTATCAATATTTCTCGACCTATGGTTTCGAATGCCCTTTGAAAATCCAAGAATATTGCTAAGATAAATTTATTACTATTCATTCCTTCTTTCCATTCTTCAACGATTACATTTAACGCTGTTTCACAAGAATTATTACATCTGAATCCCGATTGTTCTTGGTATAAAATATTGTGTTCATCTAAGTATTGCAATATTTGTTCTTTTATTATCACTTCAAGTATCTGTTCATATTTCGGTAAGGTGTTTATTGGTCGAAATTCTTCACATTTTCTGGTATTTTTAACCTTTGGGACCGGTATAATGGTAGACAGTTTCCATGACTGTGGAAATTTTCCCTCTTCAATTGTCTGATTAATAATATTTAATAGAGTAGATCCAATTACTGGAAAAGCATCTTTTATCAGACTAATAGTTAATCCATCTGAACTATTTTTTGATTTAATTTTGTTTAAAATATTAAATAAATATTCTGCAGTTATTTTTCTGAAGACCAATAATTCTTTGTTTGAGTTGTTATTATCATTTGTGGGGTTGAAAACAATGTTGGGTATTAATTTGTTAATTTGAGTGATGCTTTCTATAAAATATTTATTAAAGCTATTAGCCATGTTTTCTTCGTTTATATCTTTTGGGAAGTTTACTATTTTTATGTTGTTTTTGTTATCGCCATGTACTAATTCTTTAATGCTTTTCCAAATTTTTTTGGGATCCCCTCCTTCCGAGTTTATTTTATTTTTTATGTACTCATTATGCGTTCTTTTTATGTCTTTAGAGTGTTTATTTCTCATTTTTTTGTAGTTATTCCAATCCATAGTACTATTAGTAAGGAGTGCTCTCTTGTAAAATGTATCTCTATCGTGCTGCATTGTGCGTAGTTCTTTTGTGAACCATTTATTATTGTTTCCTTTACGTATCTTCTGTTCTGGAACTACTTCATCAATGGATTTTTTAATGTTTAATATCATCTGGTCAGCTTTTTTGTTATATTCCATTTGATTTATTTCATTCCAATCAATAGTCTCTAAGGTCTGAATGAAGAGTTCTTTATTGTATCTTTTGTAATTTTTAAATGTTATTACTTGTGTTTCTTTAATGGAGTTGTAGTTTTCTCTGTCATTTAATAGAATTTGAATCATATTATGGTCGGTAATTTTAGGTTTATCTAATACATTAACACATAGGTTAAATTTATTTGAGATAACCAGATCAATCAATGTTTTAGAGGTATTAGTAATTCGTGTGAAATCTTTAACTAATTGTTTCATACCTGCAGTTTGAATAATAGATTTCAGTTTATTTGTGTATATGTCTGCATTTGCTTTAACATTTATATTAAAATCTCCAACTATGATATTAATATTTTCATCTTGCAAATTTTCCATGCTCCATCTTTGAAAATATGTTAAGAAGTCGCATTTACTTGTGTTTGGTGATCTATAAATAACAGTATATACACCTTTCTTGATTCCTGATTTAATGCTGATGGCTAAAATCCAACAATTTTTTTCATATTGGTGATTTGATATCACTTCATATGGAACTTTATTATTTAAGAGAATCATCACTCTTCCTGTATGTCTGCTATGCGAGTCACAACGGATGGTATTATAATGATCAAATATAATTTCACTATCTTGGATATCTTCAGTCACATGTGTTTCACTCATCATAAGCATAAAAGGTTTCTTCTCTTCTAAAAGTATTTTGACCTCTTCGTAGTGTGCTATGATGCTTTGTATGTTCAAGTATATAATTTCATATTTCTCGTAACTTTTGTTTATAAAAAAGAAATTCTGCTCATTTTTGCTTCTAGTTTTCTTTTATAAATTGGGCATTCCTTACTCATGGCTGAGTGACTACAATTTAGTTTCAGTCCTAATCTTTTACTCGTCATTATACAATTGATGCACTGAATATCCTCATCCATGCAATCTTTTACGTCATGATTTTTTGCGCATTTCGGACAAGATTTTAGGTTTCTGCAATCTATAGCCTTGTGGTTGAACCCATTACATTTAAAACATCTAATTTAAAAAAATGTTCAGTCCGCCCCTGTGTAGTATAATAAAAGAAAACAATAATAATTGATACCGTTACCCAGCATACAGCGAACAGACCGCTAGTCAGCTGGTGATAGTGAGAGAAATTGTTCCACTTCTTCCGCTCGAAGTAAGAAAGAGCTACTCGTACCTCTACCTGGAAACCGAACACACAAAACACTCCATCACTCATCGCATTCATTCACAGCTTGGCTCAGTCACCTGTGCCGGCACTTTGAGGCCAGTCGCCTCTGCCACGAAAAACTACCATTCCTCCTACATTATAATAAAAACTAAATCGTTCTTGCTTTCCTGTTAAAAAGAACGAAAAGTTCTTAATTCTCTGTTGCAATCAGTTTTAAATACCTGTTACAAGTCGACAGTTCCTTTTCAAGTTTCCTGTTACAACCAGAAAGTTCACGCTTCCTTGTTATAACAAATAACCATACAGTTCCTGCTTTCCTGTTACAATAATACTACAGTTCCTGCTCTCCTGTTACAATCTAACAGTTCCCGCTTCCTTTTACTTCAACAAGTTATAAAGATAAAGTGTCAGTAGTGAGTTATAACAACAATTAGTGAGTGTTATTGTTCTAATTCGAGTGGTTTGGTAATCATTTAATCCCATTAGCTCTAGGAAGGAACCCTAGCAAGTGCAGTTTCAAGGGCTGGTTGTCCCTCGTTGGCTGCGACGGATATGCTGATATTGCTCATCGTGTGAACGGAGCTTTATCATGATTCAAAACTCTTTGCAGAAGTTTACGGTGGTGAGTTTGACTAGCACTTGACCTAACTATATTAATATAGTATGTGACCTGAAGTTGACCTAACAATATTTAATGCTATGTGACCTGAAGTTGACCTAACAATATTTAATGTTATGTGACCCAAAATTGACCTAATCCCTTCCATTTCGAAGATTCCAAAAAGCTTATTTTTTGTAAGCTTTCTATATATCTAAATACAAATGTAAGAGGGAGAGCGTTAATATAAAAATAACGATTATATTTAAGTGAAAATTGTGTAAATATTTATTGAAACACCACTCGTTTGAAATAGAACGGAGATCTCTCGACAAATGCCTAAATTGCTTTTAAAAATACACTGATTTTTTCAAAACTATAACGTGTTACGCACCTAGTGCACCCAACGCATTGGGCCAAAGCAATGCCCAACGCATTGGGCCAATGCGCTGGCCCATACGCTGGCCCAACGTGTACAGGACCACTTGACCGTTGCATACTTTGACCGCCAACATTGGCCGGCCAACCCATTTATTGTCTGTTTTCGTGTACATATCAAAGGATCTTGGCGCCAAACTGCCAACCGCGTTCACACGGTGACGGGTTGACGCCAACGTTTTTTTTGTTTTTCCGTTTTTGTGCAAAATCACCTCAAGGGCGCTGTACAAATATATAATACATTTCTACAATGATCTATGTTATTACTAACTTTATATGGAGATAATATACAGTACAATACATACTATAACTTTCTCTCAGGAATAGTATATTTAATTTAAGGGTATGATAGCTTATAACAGCAAATAACAGTGGAAGGTACTCTCAGTATCGCCCTGGTGTAATAATTTTCGGAGCGTACTATAATTACCGATTCGGCGTAGAGATATTATATTAAAAAACAGAATATCTTTTTTTAAACATAAAAACTTAAAGTGTTAAGCCAAGAGGAATATGTTACAAATCGGAATGCGGACACTTCGTTTCAACAACTGTCTACGTCGGGGACGCGCAAAAACATGTAAAAAATACGTAATTAGGATCTTAGTTTTTAAGCGCTTGATATATGATAGCGAAATTTCGCAAACTGTCAAAATGTCTTCATTTTTATGTCACTAGAGGGCGGTAGTTGTACATTAATGAACTTGTTAAAATATAACGTCACACGTGCGTTTGTCGCAAAGCAATGAACGTATAATATGAATGTGAAATATTAAGTAAAACAAACAACTTAGTAAAAAAGTATGACTTATTTGCAGAACCTACTATTTTGGTAAAGCATTTAATTTGACATTTTTTATAAATGTTTCATCATTCACTTGCTGTTGTCATTAGTGTTGAGGAACATTTCCGATACATATAGTTTGTTTTACACGGTGTTCGGAAACTCGTGGTATAAACGGTAAAACCCTTTATAGGTCATAAGCTAAAAACGGATAGTTTTGAAACCTGCAACATTAAGGTTTATATTTCTTTATGTTTACAAGTTATAAGCCCTTGGGTTGTAATCATTCTGAGGTAACGCACAGAGGTCTTGAATCGAACCAACCGCCCAAAGTTCTCACATGTTGAGTAAATTTACGAAAATCGCGTCCTGGTCAGTTTCTCTATAAAATTATCAAAGCAGTTATTCATTTATTGTCAATTTTGGGTTATGACTTTTTTTATTTGAGCTTTCGTTTTCGAGAAAATCGAAGGTGGATTTATTTGGTAAATTTCTTAATTTTATATTTGATAGAATATCTATACATATTAATACCATCATTAATAAATTGACCTCGAGAAATGAAAGAAATTTTATTTTTTTATTTATATACCTATTTGTTAAATTATTCTGTGTTATTTAGTACAACTAAACAATAATCTTTTTTCATTTATTCGTTACTTGAAGCATACCTTGTTTGGAGTATTTTTTCCGGCTGCCATGGATAAATCATAATATTGATCTACAAAGAGAAAAATAATATTGGTAATTTTTGGTTCAATTACCAAACGTGCCCTATGATAAAACGTTCACTCTCCCACTTGGTCAGAGCGCGTAAAGACAATGAATTCTCTCACACACACTTGCATAAAGATGCCGCCAGTAAACAACATGACGTTAGTGCTAACCGTTAGGAAAAGGAACGCATATTAAATGTTGAGTTTTAAAATATGACACTTGAAAAAATACAATACGTCAAATTTACATGAAAAAAGAGAATTTGTGAGTAATTACTGTTTTTGTAGCTTCATTAGATTATTGCAATGCTTCAAGTGAGTCGGTATTCTACTTTTAGACCCATTAATGAAACATTTTGATGGCATTTTCGAAATATATACGCCGTGAAACAGGGAGCGATAGCTTCAGTACCGTTCACGGGGGCTTCTCACCCGTAATAAGTAAAATACTGTGAAATGTCTTGAAAATTTGGTGCAAGATGAAGTATTTATTTAATTGTTAATATCCACAGATATCATAACGATAATAAGAGGCCGTACTTCTACAGATGTGTGTATTATATACATATTTTAAATTAAAAATATTGTGTAAAAGCGTTTTTAATGCGATAATCATGGATCGAAGTTTTAAAAGTGGGTTGTATGGTGTATCAATGTTTTTATTTTTTATAGTCGAATGCCTACAACAACTACAAAAAAAAATAGGCAGACTGAAAAATAATAGTCCATTAATTGGTATAAAAAAATATGAAGTCTGAGAATGACATACGAAAGGTAGTATTAAGCCGTTTTAGGGAGCTGTTTTCCAGCAAATCACCATTATGCCCTATAACCCACTCTTAAGCGCTTGTTATATGATAGCGAAATTTCGCAAACTGTCAAAATGTCTTCATTTTTATGTCACTAGAGGGCGGTAGTTGTACATTAATGAACTTGTTAAAATATAACGTCACACGTGCGTTTGTCGCAAAGCAATGAACGTATAATATGAATGTGAAATATTAAGTAAAACAAACAACTTAGTAAAAAAGTATGACTTATTTGCAGAACCTACTATTTTGGTAAAGCATTTAATTTGACATTTTTTATAAATGTTTCATCATTCACTTGCTGTTGTCATTAGTGTTGAGGAACATTTCCGATACATATAGTTTGTTTTACACGGTGTTCGGAAACTCGTGGTATAAACGGTAAAACCCTTTATAGGTCATAAGCTAAAAACGGATAGTTTTGAAACCTGCAACATTAAGGTTTATATTTCTTTATGTTTACAAGTTATAAGCCCTTGGGTTGTAATCATTCTGAGGTAACGCACAGAGGTCTTGAATCGAACCAACCGCCCAAAGTTCTCACATGTTGAGTAAATTTACGAAAATCGCGTCCTGGTCAGTTTCTCTATAAAATTATCAAAGCAGTTATTCATTTATTGTCAATTTTGGGTTATGACTTTTTTTATTTGAGCTTTCGTTTTCGAGAAAATCGAAGGTGGATTTATTTGGTAAATTTCTTAATTTTATATTTGATAGAATATCTATACATATTAATACCATCATTAATAAATTGACCTCGAGAAATGAAAGAAATTTTATTTTTTTATTTATATACCTATTTGTTAAATTATTCTGTGTTATTTAGTACAACTAAACAATAATCTTTTTTCATTTATTCGTTACTTGAAGCATACCTTGTTTGGAGTATTTTTTCCGGCTGCCATGGATAAATCATAATATTGATCTACAAAGAGAAAAATAATATTGGTAATTTTTGGTTCAATTACCAAACGTGCCCTATGATAAAACGTTCACTCTCCCACTTGGTCAGAGCGCGTAAAGACAATGAATTCTCTCACACACACTTGCATAAAGATGCCGCCAGTAAACAACATGACGTTAGTGCTAACCGTTAGGAAAAGGAACGCATATTAAATGTTGAGTTTTAAAATATGACACTTGAAAAAATACAATACGTCAAATTTACATGAAAAAAGAGAATTTGTGAGTAATTACTGTTTTTGTAGCTTCATTAGATTATTGCAATGCTTCAAGTGAGTCGGTATTCTACTTTTAGACCCATTAATGAAACATTTTGATGGCATTTTCGAAATATATACGCCGTGAAACAGGGAGCGATAGCTTCAGTACCGTTCACGGGGGCTTCTCACCCGTAATAAGTAAAATACTGTGAAATGTCTTGAAAATTTGGTGCAAGATGAAGTATTTATTTAATTGTTAATATCCACAGATATCATAACGATAATAAGAGGCCGTACTTCTACAGATGTGTGTATTATATACATATTTTAAATTAAAAATATTGTGTAAAAGCGTTTTTAATGCGATAATCATGGATCGAAGTTTTAAAAGTGGGTTGTATGGTGTATCAATGTTTTTATTTTTTATAGTCGAATGCCTACAACAACTACAAAAAAAAATAGGCAGACTGAAAAATAATAGTCCATTAATTGGTATAAAAAAATATGAAGTCTGAGAATGACATACGAAAGGTAGTATTAAGCCGTTTTAGGGAGCTGTTTTCCAGCAAATCACCATTATGCCCTATAACCCACTCTTAAGCGCTTGTTATATGATAGCGAAATTTCGCAAACTGTCAAAATGTCTTCATTTTTATGTCACTAGAGGGCGGTAGTTGTACATTAATGAACTTGTTAAAATATAACGTCACACGTGCGTTTGTCGCAAAGCAATGAACGTATAATATGAATGTGAAATATTAAGTAAAACAAACAACTTAGTAAAAAAGTATGACTTATTTGCAGAACCTACTATTTTGGTAAAGCATTTAATTTGACATTTTTTATAAATGTTTCATCATTCACTTGCTGTTGTCATTAGTGTTGAGGAACATTTCCGATACATATAGTTTGTTTTACACGGTGTTCGGAAACTCGTGGTATAAACGGTAAAACCCTTTATAGGTCATAAGCTAAAAACGGATAGTTTTGAAACCTGCAACATTAAGGTTTATATTTCTTTATGTTTACAAGTTATAAGCCCTTGGGTTGTAATCATTCTGAGGTAACGCACAGAGGTCTTGAATCGAACCAACCGCCCAAAGTTCTCACATGTTGAGTAAATTTACGAAAATCGCGTCCTGGTCAGTTTCTCTATAAAATTATCAAAGCAGTTATTCATTTATTGTCAATTTTGGGTTATGACTTTTTTTATTTGAGCTTTCGTTTTCGAGAAAATCGAAGGTGGATTTATTTGGTAAATTTCTTAATTTTATATTTGATAGAATATCTATACATATTAATACCATCATTAATAAATTGACCTCGAGAAATGAAAGAAATTTTATTTTTTTATTTATATACCTATTTGTTAAATTATTCTGTGTTATTTAGTACAACTAAACAATAATCTTTTTTCATTTATTCGTTACTTGAAGCATACCTTGTTTGGAGTATTTTTTCCGGCTGCCATGGATAAATCATAATATTGATCTACAAAGAGAAAAATAATATTGGTAATTTTTGGTTCAATTACCAAACGTGCCCTATGATAAAACGTTCACTCTCCCACTTGGTCAGAGCGCGTAAAGACAATGAATTCTCTCACACACACTTGCATAAAGATGCCGCCAGTAAACAACATGACGTTAGTGCTAACCGTTAGGAAAAGGAACGCATATTAAATGTTGAGTTTTAAAATATGACACTTGAAAAAATACAATACGTCAAATTTACATGAAAAAAGAGAATTTGTGAGTAATTACTGTTTTTGTAGCTTCATTAGATTATTGCAATGCTTCAAGTGAGTCGGTATTCTACTTTTAGACCCATTAATGAAACATTTTGATGGCATTTTCGAAATATATACGCCGTGAAACAGGGAGCGATAGCTTCAGTACCGTTCACGGGGGCTTCTCACCCGTAATAAGTAAAATACTGTGAAATGTCTTGAAAATTTGGTGCAAGATGAAGTATTTATTTAATTGTTAATATCCACAGATATCATAACGATAATAAGAGGCCGTACTTCTACAGATGTGTGTATTATATACATATTTTAAATTAAAAATATTGTGTAAAAGCGTTTTTAATGCGATAATCATGGATCGAAGTTTTAAAAGTGGGTTGTATGGTGTATCAATGTTTTTATTTTTTATAGTCGAATGCCTACAACAACTACAAAAAAAAATAGGCAGACTGAAAAATAATAGTCCATTAATTGGTATAAAAAAATATGAAGTCTGAGAATGACATACGAAAGGTAGTATTAAGCCGTTTTAGGGAGCTGTTTTCCAGCAAATCACCATTATGCCCTATAACCCACTCTTATGTACGTATTACAGCGGAATTCGGAAAAACGACACTTCATACTAACAAAATCCAATATGGCGGCACAGATTTTTTGACGGTGGAAAATTTGATCTTTCATTAAAAAAAATGAATTAATGCATCTTTTACCATTTCCCTCGGCGTTAATAAGAGTTGTCGCTTGTAGTAACTAGCTGAAAGGAAGTATTATTTAAATAATTTGTGCGAAAATAAGTAAAACAGGGTAAGGAAACTTTACCGAAGCTTTTGCTTGTATATGAAAGAAGAATGTTGTTTTCTAAGTTTGGCGCATAAAGACATAATACATGTTTTTCTTTATAGTACTTTTTTTATATTCAGAGTGTCCTGGGATAAAGCGCACAAACTTCGAGAGTTGATTTATTATGGTAGAAGTAAAAAAAATAAATAACTTTTGAAAACCTACCGATTTCAGATAATATCCTTCGATATTTACAAGAGTGTACCACCTAAGCTGAGTAATTTTTTTTTGGGTTTTCAAACGATTTGGGTTGGCCACCCCTGGTTTAGATAAACAAATAT
The DNA here is from genome assembly GCF_061612785.1 of Hesperophylax consimilis. NCBI lineage: Eukaryota > Metazoa > Arthropoda > Insecta > Trichoptera > Limnephilidae > Hesperophylax > Hesperophylax consimilis. The sequence continues at coordinate 6,428,347 of NC_142857.1, forward strand.
TTTTGCACAATAGCAATATGCAATAGATTTTTTCTTTTGTAGCTAAGCACTTACACAAGATTGTTCAGTTTATTTTCATAAAAATCCATAACTTCGCACAATCGAATCTTATGCTAAATTAACTCCCTTTGTTTCCCTTAGGTCTACTCTACAGAATAAATTAAACACACGCTAGCCGGTGGAACTTGCGGTAGGGGCCTACGTACCTAACCCAACATTTTACTTTTGACCCAATTCAATTGGGGTAACAAAAGTGGGGTAGGTACTTTTCAGTAGGTACCAATTCAATGTTTGTCTTCAAATTTGAAAGAGATCTGTTGTTAAATGCTTCCATTAAATTAATGAAAATCTTAAAAGTGAAAATTAACCCACTTCCCGACATCCGATAGAGCTGAAACTTGACAGATAGACTCGTTGTCGATGACAATTCATTCAATCAACTTTTGCTGTTAATCACTTACACACGCGCGGATATATATGAATTTCTCTGAAATCGGATGACATTGCAGCAATTAATGTACGAAATATATGTCGGTCCTACCCGGTCGGAAACGGGCAAGGTCAGCAGCGTGGTTGACCCCAGTCCCTAGGAATGAAGATTCTATCGTCAGTCAAACCAATTAAAAAAAATATACATGTAATTTTTTTTAAATTATGAATTTACGTATGAAAAGAAATTATAAATTGTTTTTGCTGTCAAATCAACATTACGCGAAGTTTACTGTTTATAGAACTACTAGTAATAAAATGCTCCTTTTTAGTATATTGGTGGCAGCCACGCCGTCGTGTAAGCATTTCTCTCAAATTAGATAACATCACAACAGTTAATATACGCTAAATGTTGGTATTATCCAATCGAGATTTGGCTCAATATGTAGAGTTGTGGATTCCAGTTCCTGGGTAGGAAGGTTCAATCTTAGTATAACCATTTTTTTATAGATAAAATACAGTAATAGATGTATGACATTAAAAAAAAAATACGGTTTGATTTTTTAACGAAATTGGGTTAATTTTCATTAGTTAGGGAGGTAGCTACTAATATTTTTCTCTGTAATTTGATTGAGTTCCATTTTTAAGTTGTAATATCTATGCAATTTGTTTTCTTTATATTTTATTGTCTTAGTATGAATAATTATTGTACGATTTGTGAATCTGTATTCATAAAATATTTACCTCGGGACCTATGCCTTTCAAAAACAAATATTGTCAATTTAATTTATTTTATAATTATATCTTTTTGTTGACTAATTCGAGTGACGAGCAGAAATTAATCTCTCTAAAACCTTTAGTAAGGCGAAGCTTAATGCTAAATCACTATTTTGATTAATGTTTATAACGTATTGGTGTACATTATGAATACCAAAAAATATGCTTTAGATAAATTTAAGGTTTTCATATCGTTTTGCTTGAGTAGAATACAAATAAAAAAATAAATTACTCAATGAAAAATATAAATGTAAACTACTAAAAAATATTTTTTTTCAATAGAATTGTATGAACGAGTGATGGAAATTACTTATACTAACAGAAATAACGAGTGATAAAAATACAGTATTGTAGCTAAGATTATCTGTGACAGTTTCACTTGATTAACTTTTTTGCTTTCTTATAAAATTATTTACAAAATAAATAAAAACCAGTTTTGTGCTTGAAATCAAACGTTTCTAGACTCCGTTTGTCAAGCGATTTTAATGCTTATTACCTACAATATAAGGTACACCAAGAATATACACATTTTTGGCTTATAGCTTCTTCTTAATTACCTAATAAATAACGATTTCTTGATAATGAAAAAATCGCAGACCTTTGAAAACAACGAAACCTAATTTTATTTGTAAGAGATTTAATCAAAAGATTAACACATTTTAGATAATACTTATAGAACATAACATTTCTATAATTTATTTGTAAAAAAATACTGTATCATAAGTAGGCATTTTTCTGAATTCTTCACAGCAGTTCCAATTGGTCCGATGTTCTGCAGGGAACCCGCTTGCACAGCGCTGGTGTAAACTGTGCGCCCTAAAATTTATGTTTAAACTATGAAACGATATTTAAAATGACACTTAAATAAAAAAAAATGAGTACATTGAAGCTGATTTCACGCAGAAATAACGAACATAAAACTGAAGGTTGCGCAAATACCGTTGACCTCACCATTCGAGGATTTTTTTTTGTGAGACGTATAGACTGATTTTCCGCTTTATAGTTAAGATGATTATCCATTCACTTAAACGTTTAGTTGAGTTACATGTCATGCGCCTTTCCAAAGCAGTGCAACTTGAAATAGAATTAACAATGGAGAAAAACTAATTGTTTTTTCTATTGTTTACAACGATAAGTTTAAGGAAACGCTATTTTTTGTAGGAAATAAGCTGTTAGTTAACTGATTTTACAATGAGGAAATCTACCATATTTTATTTTTATATTTCAGTATTTACCAACATACTCAAATATGTATCTAATGATGGGTAATTCCCGGGAATTTATTTTTAGGGAATATTCCCGAAACGGGGAATATTGAATTTCTAAATGGTGAAATCCCAAGACTTAACCAACAAGGTTGTCTCTTATAACGAAATTTCACGTTATTAATAAATGTGTCAATTTAATTAGAGCTTGATGAGGACACATAACATTTGAATTTTTTCAAAACACGGAAGATTTAATATATATTCATTCAACAACAACAATCATCACAAGTCTGACGTTTGTCATTTCGCTCCCTATTAATCTTATATTTTCTTCTAAAAACATCGACCCTTATCCTAAAATTTTAATACCAGCTGATAATATTCATAGAAGTGCATTAAAATACGAAAGTGAGTGTTTGTCTGGAGTGTAAAAAGTGCTAAATCTAGAGTTTTAGTTATTCTTCAAAAATCTTCAAGCTACCCACAGTATTGTAATCTATTGCAGCCGCAAGCCAAACATAAAATGGATACAACATGCAAATATTGCGTTAAGCAGCTGAAACTGGCTGAGTGTATAAAGTGTTCAACCTGCAAATGCACCATCCATTTCGAATGCGCTGATATTTCGGCAAGTGTTTTTAAACGCATGTCGCAAGGTAAAAAGGATGCGTGGAAGTGCAATAATTGTATCCAAACCCTGGACAATTTAGATACCCAATCCTGCTCCTCAGATCAAAGCAACATACTCCTAACTGTTGAGATCAGAAAAATGGCACTACAAATAGAAAAAATGAGCAGCAAAATGGCGGAATTCGAAAAAGTCATCATTTATAATAATAATGTAATGGAAGATTTTTCAAGTAATATGAAATCTATAAACGAAAAATTAGCTAAAATTGATAAGCTAGAAATGGAGGTCTCAGAATTAAAACAAACAGTTTACATGTTAGAGAGGGGAAACGACGAAAGGGACCAGGAACTTCTATCCAACAATATAGAAATACATGGAATGCCTGAGACCACCAACGAGAATCTACCTACCATGATGTCGAATATCGCGACAGTCATTGGATGCCCTCTCCATCAAAGCGACATTGAATACGTTAGCAGAATCAGTAAGCGCCATCGTACACAAGCCACGACAGATGGACGTCCGGGTAACATAATCGCCAAATTCACCTCCCGCAAGAAGAAGGACGAATTTATCGCAGCCATCAAGAAAAGAAAAGGAATCACTACCAAGGCCATCGGGATGGTTGGAGCTGACCAGAGGATCTTCGTCAACGACCATCTCACGCGGAAGAATAAATCTACATTGAGGTGCGCTAAAGCCTTTAAAAACGAAAACAACTATCAGTTTTTATGGATAAGAAGTGCAAAAATCTACCTACGGAAAAACGAAACATCACCACCCATACACGTCTCATGCGAATTACAGCTAAAAAACCTTATCTAACTACCATTGCAATGTTAAACCACCTATCCTCTCATAACTACTATTTTTTTCGTATTTTTTTTCATAATTTTTTCAACATCACCCTTTTTACATTAACCCCACATGCTAATAATTACACTAACTGCTCACTACTACATTCTATAATATACTCACTCACTTTAATTGATAATAATAGTATGTTGTGCTTTGCTAAGCCCAGTGGACTCATGACTAATAACATAACTCTAGAATATAATATTATTAAAATATATTCTACAGAAACCGAACATAATAATGTAATTACCGAAAATTCTCAATGCATGATTCATTAATAATTTTTTATCAAAATTCAAGAGGTTTGCGCTCGAAAACACTGGAATTTCATCAAAATATACTGCTCAATAATTATGACTTGATCTTCATTACCGAAAGTTGGTTGGTTGATAGTATCCGAGATGAGGAATTATTCGATAATCGCTATTCTGTTTACAGAAATGATAGGGATATACACCGCACTAGCAAATCAACTGGCGGAGGCGTACTCATAGGAATTAAAAAAGAATTTTTTGTTACCCCTCGCTCTTGGAAATCAGACGCTGAGGATATCTGGATAACTGTCAATACATCAAAATCGAATCGTCATTGTTATAATATTCATATGTGCTGCGTGTATTTACCTAGCGTCGGTCCAAAATTAACATCATCAGAAAGATTAGCATTATTTACTAGTCATACCAATACTATTTCTGACTTAACAATCCGTTTTCCCAATGACAAGTTTTTAATCATTGGCGACTATAACATGCCCAATATCGAATGGAATAATCAACAAATGCCAAGTAATAGAGATCAATGCGCACTCGCGTTACTTAACTGCTTATCTTTTGCAAATTTAACCCAATTTAACCATTTACCTAACAAATACGGTCGAATTTTGGACCTCGTCTTTTGTAACACTTCAGTTAATGTGTCGCTTGCCGACCACCCATTAGTTAAAGAAGATGCTCATCATAAATCATTGATTGTAGAACTAGAATTTCCATCCACTACTGCAACCCTCTCAACTCCTCGAACAATAAAATTATTCCATAAAGCAGATTATGCAGAGATCAATGAGAGACTGAAAGAAACCGACTGGTCAACCGTTATAAATGCACCAGATGTAAATACAGCGTTAAATTCGTTTTATGTTATAATTGAACAGATTATCGAAGCGTTTATTCCTAAGAAAGTTGTGAAATCTGGAAAATACCCACTATGGTACACGGCAGCCTTAATAAAAATAACAAACGAAAAATTAAAATTCTTTAGAAAATGGAAGCGCCATCGGAACCCCCTTGATTATCTCTCATTTTCATTGCTTCGCAAAAGGCAAAAAACAGTCGCTTCAGCAGCTTACAAAACCTACATTTCTACAATAGAATCCGGTATACAGCACAATGTTAAAAAAATTTGGTCCTACGTCAATTCTCAAAGAAAATCTCCTGCCATCCCTGATCATATGATTTACGGTGAAAAAACTGCTAATGACAGTAGAGGAGTAGCCAACTTATTTTCTGAGTATTTTGGATCTGTATTTTCGAATGCTCAACCTGCACATACAAGCAATGCCAGTCTTTGCTCTAATTCAAATAGCATAATCAACTCAATCGAGATCAATGAAGACATCACATTCAAATACCTTAAGTCCATTGATATCAAAAAGGGACCAGGGGATGATCAACTTCCAGGGATCTTCATAAATTATTGTAGTAAACAATTGACACCCCCCATTTTTGTTATTTTCAAACTATCGCTATCCGAAGGAACATTTCCCGACAAATGGAAAACAGCCCTGATTACCCCAATATATAAAAATGGCAGTAAAAATGATGTCTCGAACTATCGACCTATATCCAAATTACCGATACTAAGTAAAGTATTGGAAAAAATTGTTTACGATCAATTATATTCTACTATCTCACCCTCACTCTTAAATAATCAACACGGCTTCATGAAAAATCGCTCAACAACTTCAAATCTTGCATTTTTTACAAATTTTCTTCATGCTCAAATGGATATGCGATGCCAGGTAGATGCCATTTATACGGATTATTCTAAAGCATTTGACCGTGTTAATCATTATATTCTTTTACAAAAGTTATTAGGTCTAGGAATTCACGGTGATCTCTATAGATGGATCGCATCATACGTCAATAATCGGCACCAAATCACGGTTGTCAATGGTTTTGCATCTTGTTTAACGGAAATCATCTCAGGTGTGCCCCAGGGATCGCATCTTGGACCACTCTTATTTAATATTTATATAAATGACATTTCCGTATGCTTTAAAAATAGTTACTTTGTTTTATACGCGGATGACATGAAAATTTATAAAGCTATACGTTGTTTATCCGATTGTATGGAATTGCAAAGCGATCTTGATAATTTGTGCGTATATTGTGAATCAAATTTATTGTCCTTAAACATATCTAAGTGTCACTCGATTACATTTACTAGAAATAAAAACAAAATCATCTATCCATACAACTTGAATAACAAACCTTTACAACCTATGTCTACGTGTAAAGATCTAGGTGTTTACTTAGATAGCAAATTAATTTTTGACAAGCACATTGAACACATTATTTCTAAATCCTACAGAATGCTAGGTTTCTTATTAAGAATATGCAAAGTTTTCAAAAGTCCTAAGACTCTGAAAATTTTGTTTTGTTCATTAGTCAGAAGTCCACTGGAGTATGCTTCCACAATATGGAATCCTCAATATAAGGTATACATAGATTTAGTAGAAAGTATACAGAATAAATTTTCGAAACATTTACTCAAGAAATACAACAATACTACAAATAATATGTTAACTTTACAAAAAAGACGCACATTGTCAGACCTGTTGTTTCTACATAATCTGCTAAATAATAAAATAGATAGTCCCGAATTACTATCCGTCATTGGTTTAAATGTTCCAACGAGGCGTACCAGGCACACTACACTATTTCATATTGAAGCCAACAATACCAATGCAGCAAACAACTCAGTAATTACTCGCGCAATCACAACATACACCCATTACGAAAAATTACTACATTTAGACATCTTTCATGATTCCTTTCTAACATACAAAACTAACTTATTAAATTTCTTAGCATGACAAATTTCAAAAATATTTTCACATCATTTTTCAAAACTCCTATGTATTAACAGTCAATTACAATTCGTGAGCTTATTATAATTCTTATTTTCAATTCATTTATTATTATCTATCCACACACTTCCTTCCTTTTATAACAATCTCAGGCGAAATTACGTAATGACATTTTATGGACATACGTAATAGGTACTACAACTATGTAATAACTAAAAAAATTCTAACTGTATCTTATTGTACTGTGTATGTCTTAACAAATAAATAAATAAATAAATATGGTGAAGGATCTTGACTGGCATTCCGGAGGTCACGGGTTCAGATCCCGGCGCGCGCAAGTAAATTTTCTTTATTTTATTTCACGATTAAATCATTAATGAGTAAGTCATAAATAACTTTAGTACCAACTATCACATACATGCACCTATTTCTCGCTTTCACACACTTGAAAACCAATTCACCCCAAATATCGACATATTTAATATAAGTTTGCCTGTGTTCAAGAGATACCTGAATGACATTTTTATGTAACATATTTAAAGAGCGATTGCGTATATTTGTTGTTTTCTTGTAGATATGTTGTTAACATAAAAAATGTTATTTTTGTGATGATGTTTTAAAATTAAAAAACCTTCTGTTGTCACTGTCTTATGCAGTAAATTATGTAAAATATGTATCATTTAAAAGCCCATCAGGGCGTTTAAATTAATTAATAAATTAAAAATAACAAAAGGTATATTTACGCCTCGTTCCAGAGTAGAAGATACTCTCGCGAGAAGTCACCAAAATATTTTAGGTATATTATTAGGTATATTTTTAGGTACATATTTTTAGGTATATTTTTGATATATTTAAGGTATATTTTTAGTTATATTTTGGGCGTATTTATGTGCATTTCTGCACATTATTACACTTTCAAAATTCTTCAACATATTTTGATTTTTAATTAACAATTATTGATATTATATGCATTGTGTGACTATTACGATGCTTAATTAACCATACGACGTGTTATTCGACACGATAACAAATTTAAATTTTATATTAATTTACAGTAACATAAATATAATAATGGATATCAGTACAAGCAAAACACCCAAAACGGGATCTGTCATTATATTTACAATTTTTGTAGTTGGAATAAAGTTTGTAAACTAGCATAAAAAATAGACGCGATTTATGAACATCCTTCACAAGCGATACGAAAAATACGGGGCGATTTGTTTAACAAAATCAAGAGATATTAATTTTTTTCTTTATGTTCATCAGGAGGAACTTTGGTATAGAAAGGGTTAGTGACTTCTGACAGTAAGCCGACTATATTTGTTTAGAGTCATAATCGTTTTCATTGGAATTCTTTTCTTTTAGACTCCTACAGAAAAAAATAAACAAATATTTACATTTGACACTTACTAATCGATAATTAATTTGAGGAGTCACTTCCTGCGGATATATGACTTTCGGAAATGCATTGGTAAACAACGGACATCCCATTTACATAAGATTATATTATTTATTATGAAGCATACATAATATTTACCTAGATACCATTTTGATGCGAGTTTGTAGAATTTGATACTATTGCTGAATCAATTAACTAATAAATGAAAAGAACCATCCACAGATTTTCCTTAGTAATTATTTCATTTTTGGGCATACTCTAAGGAGGGTATTTTATTCTAGTCCTATAGGACGAAAGAAAAAATTGTAAAATCGTGAACAGACCCATTTTGATGCGGAAAGAATGATATATTTACACAATTTTAAACTTTTTGCTTCAATAATATAATCGAATGGCTTCAAAATTGTTAGAAAAATGTTTCATTATTCCACTACGAATTGTTTCAATACATCATTATTCCACCGAGAATTGTTACAAAACATCATTATTCCATCATAAATTGTTTCGATACATCATTATTCCACCACGATTTGTGTCAAAAAACATTATTCCACCATGAATTGTTTCAATACATCATTATTCCACCGCGAATTGTTTCAATACATTATTATTCCACCACGAATTGTTTCAATACATTATTATTTCACCACGAATTGTTTCAATACATCGCTATTCCACCACAAATTGTCAGTATCAAAAAGAGAAACATTTAATTCGGAAATAACGACAAAACAACCAAGCAACCAGTGTGGAAGATACTCTTAGTATCGCCCTGGTGCAAGACCAGCATTCAGAATTGAAACTTTGCTTGAAATGACTTTAGCCCCGTTTGGTGACCAGATCTGAATAGCTAGGTACTCCTTCCTTCTCATCCCTATCTCATTTCCTATCTCAATATATTCAAACCCACAACATACCACAATTGGGAAAACCATAGTATCACTGGCTCTGGAATGTTAGGAGCTGTTGGGACTCGTTCCATATGCACATAAAAACGTAATTTCCATCACGAACTACACAGCTTTGAAATAATCTTGGTACTAAATAAAAGTGAAAGTGTCTATATTAAATCTCAGGAATTATAGCATATTAAAAAAACAATTTTTTTCTTTTATCCAATAAGAAATACAATAAAAATACTGGCAGTACCTACTTATAGTACCTACTGACATAATAATATCGAGAGGTGAATGCCTTACACTCCCACGACCTATTTACTCTTCTGACTTCTGCGCTCCGAGGCTGCGGCCGTGAACCTGGCCGGCAAGGAGAAGGGGAAGAGGTGGGATTGAGTCCCCAACTGGTGAGGCCCACACCTCATTGTTGAGTAGAACAGGACTGTTATGGCAACACTTGTTGACTGGTTACTTCCTGAATATTACATAATGTGCCTCAGTGCGGGGGAGGACGATGCAAACCTATTTTTTTTGTCAAATATCTTGACTGACTTAGTAAAAATAATAACATACGTTAATAAATTACTAGGACTGTGTCTAGTTGACTACCGGCTTTAAACAATAGATCTCGCAGAAATGCAGAGACGCAACATTCAAACTTAACCTAAAAGTGGCATCTTACTAGTGACCAGGAGTTCCACGTGGATATGTATTTAGACCATTGTTATTTTTTTTAAATAATATGAATACTAACTTATTTTAGAACTACCGGATTTGGACAATAGATCTAGCACAAATGCAGAGACGCAACATTCAAACTTAACCTAAAAGTGGCAACTTACTAGTGACCAGGAGCTCCACAAGGATATGTATTTAGCCCATTGTTATTTTTTTTTAAATAATATGAATACTAACTTATTTTGTAACTATGCGAAGTAGACTCAATTGAAAGCATTATGATTTGGTCATAATAGTTCTCGAATAGTTATGTCATAAGTTATAACTATTTGACAACTTAACCTACAAATATATTTTTTGTAATTTACATAGTCGAACTCAGTGATTTTGTGATGGTAAGTACAGCTGTTAGCTTTATGCAAAGCAAATTCTAAATAGAGTGAAAGAGTCGGATGTCACTGATTATAACTACGTGCATGGGTTAGCAATTATAGATCTTGGAAACACGTATCCCGGTGGTGACATGTTTTATATTTTCTTGGTATAGTACGTAATTTGTAAGCATTAATTGTAATTTCACAAAATCAATTTGTTTGAACCTACGCCAAAAAGGGGCCCAACATTTTTAAAAGAACCTTGCACTCGAGAATCTAACCAAGTAGGCTAAAACCTTCATCAAATTTGAAGGTCTTTAAGACTGCGGCAGGATAGGAATTAGGATGATAGGAGATCGATCTTGAATAAGTGGGTGTCCTAGTGGAAGCGACCTAGAGGAAGGTCAGGGAAGAGGTGGTCTGACTGCACGGAAGAATTTTGGAGCCCATCCTACTTCGTTTAGCCTTACACACGGAGAAAACTTACTGATATATAATATTGCAAATTTATTAATAATCTCTTTATATTATTCGTAATCCGGTTAAAAACGGAATTGCAGGCCCTTAACAAATGAATTGATAGGTTTCATAATAAACTTTTAATGAAATACGAACTTTCTACTATCACAAAGTCGTGTTCATAAAATTCTTGATATTCCAGCATTTCGTTATTGTACAGTGAAGTCAAATGCAGGTACACGAACACGTGTTCCGATATGTTATGAATTTAATAATAGCTCATCAGGAAACGGTCTGCAATCCCGTTTTAACGTGATTATTCACTGGTCTGCGCTAGTAAATAAATAAATAGAATAAAACTGGCTAGGCGACATTCATTCTATTTCAGCAATCTAAACCCAATCTAGCAACTAGCGTGATGTAATAATTGATGTAAGAATGTAGTACATGCGTACCTACATCTTCACACAGACATATATTATGATTATAACATCTACAGTGGGTTTACTAGTCGTGGGTTGTGTTTAGTAGGAAGCGTTATTGGATGTTTGCATTCCGCATACAATGCCTTCTTGATCCAATCAAAACAGTAACACAACAGAAGCTTTCACCAATAAAAATTGAGCTAACGCTAAGGGACGGTTGTTAAATGCTGATGTAGCAAATTGGGGTAAATCTATGTAAATTTTCAAGAACAGATCGTAGACTAGTTGTTTAATATTGAAACAGTTTTCTTATGATTCCACATCCCGATATCCTGTTCAAATTGTCAATTTCGTTGTTCCTCTCCTTTCTAAAAGTCTTACCTAGGAAGAAACAAGAACGGAAAAAAGAAAACAAATATGCAAGTAATATATGTCATTTGTTTTTTTTTTGTAATTCGTAATAGCTTCATTATTAATAGTACATATTATCTCGCTGAACGGATAATTATTCTAAGTACGCGTTCAAGGATGGTTTGAAAGGGAGATATATAAATCAGAATGTTAGAGGGAGCGCGCTAATATAAAAAACGATAATAATTAAGCGAAAATGGTGAAAATATTTGATAAAACACGACTCGTTTGAAATACAGCATAAATCTCTCGACAAATGCTTTAGTTGCATTTAAAGATACACTGTGATTTTTTTCATTCCTATAACATATTAGATAACAGAACAATACGTGCTTTTAATACTTTTCGTATAATTAACGTTTTTAACAAATTTATAGATATTATCTTAAAAATTAACAAATACGTTAATTTTATATAATAATGTTTTGAAACTTAAGGCGATGCACTACGTAGTAATGCAAAATCATGTGTTTTTGGTTTGAAAATATTATCGCCTAGAAATGTTTCAGATGCTTTAAATAAATACCGCGAGTATAATACATTTTGCCTTCGAAATAATCGAGTATTTTTTACATACCTAAGTCTTTTTATAAGCCCAGAAAAAATAATTATAAGGCCTATGAAAATTGATTTAAAGTTCAAAATTTCCTACTAACTAACCCTTTTTCGGTTATGGTTTTATTGTATAATGTGGCAAAATAAGTTATTTATAAAATGATCGGAAATCATTTAAATATTTATGCCTAAACATCCACAAAATAAAATAAAAGGCACTTTTTGGCCATGTTTTTTCTTGCCTAAATCAAAACAGCTGGACGGTGTTAAGCGGGAATTTAAGCCTTATCGCCATCTACGTAAGGGTTGTTATTGATAGCGGCTCAATTTAAAATATTACACGACGTAGTGCATCGCCTTATCCGAAGCGCTTGCCTATAAATCAGTAGAAATTGTGTACGCGGGGGCTTAAATCAAATAATTTGCATCCCCAAATTGAAAGAAAACGTTGTCGCGTTGTGAAAATATATCATTCACTATGATTGTATGATGTGTAGGTACACCTATAAACTGTTAGTTATCAATGCGATGGAATTTTAAAGAATCCAACAGGAATCAAAAGAAACCAACATTATCATCAGGTAAGGTTGCCTTTAATCTCTCCTCGTATTTCTAATGATTTTAACACGATCAAATAAACAACTTTTTAAATTTATATACAGGCCATTTTAAATGCCACTCTGAAATCAAACACTAGTAGTTCTGTGAACAGTTTACCTTGCGTTCAAAATACAGTTAATTCTCTTCTTTAAAAAATCAAAACTAAAAATTCCTTGGAAATGATACGATTTGTAATTAGGTACTTAAATACTTACCTACTTAATAAAAAACCATATATATTTATCGTAGAATATTTTAGCTTCAAATAATGAATTATAAAATTCGTCCAAAGAAACGTCACTATCTCAATAACAGTTGGCAGGTATAGTATTGAAAAAATGTGAATAAGAAAGTCTAAATAAGTACGACGATTTGCCATATGAAAAAAGTATCTTTAATGATCCATTTAAACGGCCACCATCTTGAAACGGAAACGTAACGTAAAAACAAAATTACAAACAGACGACTGTACAACGGTTGAGTTAAAACATGACTTCGCTACGCTCAGTCAAAAATAAACATACCAATAATTATTCATATTAGGTTTTTATTAATAATTATTTATTAGGTAATTAGGCATATATTCTGGTCTAGTAATGTGTAATTTCTATCACCTGAAAAATTATAAAAATATAGTACTATAGGATTCATATGTCTTATACTGATTTATAAATGTGGAAATTCTAACTATACAATTGTAAATGTTCTCCAAAATGCCCTGGAAAGAATCTCAGACTTGTGATGTCCCGAAAGAAAACAATCATCTGTTCTGAATGCAATTACTAATGTTATCCAAATTGACCCTGGTAATAAATACATCTTTGCGATTCTTTCAAGGATAAAGAAACCATCTTGTCACTTCGAATGCAATCAACAAGGTTCTCAACATTTGTTTTGACAGCATAGCCATTCCATTGTAAGAATATTATGTACTAAATACACAATTTGGCTGTCCTGAAATGGGAATCCTTCCCAGTTGGACAGAAAAAGGTTCATTTTGTTTTGTATTGTTTGTAATTTAAATATATTAAAAAAGATAAAAAAAATTCGCGAGTAAATGACTTTAAACCCTCGATTAGTCCTCCATCATTGCACAGGCAACAATTTCCGTTGGTAATGATTTTAAAAAAATATTAATTCCACATAGGAGGCCTTGAGGAAAATAATTTCACTCGGGGAGTATGTCATCGTTGGGGAAGCTGTGTGAAGGGTCTTGAGGAGAGGAAGGAGTGAATATGAGCCTTGAAGAGACTCATTTTATAGTGGGATAGAGGAAACAGAGGGGTCGGCAAATCTTTCCAAGCCCAGTAGTTGAACTCAAGAACGAATCGCAGAAGCGACCCGTTCTCATGCGAGAAATATCAACAGTGTACAAAGAATTGATGGAATTTAAATTGTCAACTTATATGTTATACGTAACCTTCAAATTTCTGTTTCTTTTTTAACCACAAAACAAATTAAACATATTTCGAATTATTCTTAAAAATCCAAGACGTTATTATATCGACAAACTTAGTGTAAAAGTAGCGACGCCCTCGATTGCATAAACAAGATAGTCAATCTGCAGGTGGTTGCGTTAAAAAGGCCTCTTGTTATTTGATGTTACGTGCAGCGGAAACTTTTCAGGGTTATCTCACTCCTTGTCTAGCGTTTTACAAATACTGATTTCCATTATTGATTGGGCAAACAACCGAAATGTATTTTGGCTTAATAACTGAAGGAGGAAAATCGTGAACCAATTCCAATTTAACAATTATATATAGGTAAGAATTTTGCCACTTGTAACAGTGGCGTACAATTGACGAACAGTACAAGGCTGTAAAAACGATCAATTGTTCCTAAATTATTTTTTTAATGTCATATTCGTTCCACCCAATATTTCAACAACAAATTTCTACTTTTTGAGTGGGTGTAACCAAATACCAAATATTAAATTTGCCGCCATTGAAAGGAATGTCAAAGTCAACGTGCAACACTGGCTCCCTCTAGCGTCTAGAGTTGTCAAAGTAAACGTGCTACACTAGAGGGATCTAGCGGCTAGAGTTATTGATATTGTCACTATGTCACTGACGTTGGACGTATTATTGCAACAAATTTTTCGCATACCTATTTTTGGCAGCTAACTTTTTGAACCATCACAAATTTCTAATGAATTGGTTTGCAACCTAGATAGTGTCCCGGATATGTTTATATCCGATATTTATTTATATGGGACACCTATTGCTTTTTCTAAAAGTCTAAACGAATATTCGACTGATTTATTTGGAACAACTTACCGTTAATAAATTTTGAAGGTTATATCAATCAATGTAATAATAATATCTAACTTAAGATAATATTGTTAATTCTGAATTTGAAATATGAGATGAGGTTTAATAATTAGGTATCAATGGTTCAGTGGTTAAAGAGACGTTGTCCCGGTAAGAAAGAGATCCCGGGTTCGATTACCGGTTGAAACCGTTATCTTTTTATATTTCTGTGTCTTGTTCTGTTTCATGTTTCGTTTAGATTTGTTAGTGTTATTTTCTTCTTCAGTGATCATTATTACATTGATTGATTAACCATCAAAAGTTATTAGAGAAAAGTTGTCAATAAACAAATGGAAGATTCTTAATAATTGTGATGTATGGTAATTAGTTGAGTATTTAAGCGATAGATGGCGCTAGTCATAAAGCTTACTCCAGAGTCCGACAGATGTCGCCAGAGTGTAACAATTATTTGTGAGATGAGATTGACAGGGAACAAGCTTTAGAACCAGAGAATTACCAACCCTCGGGTAATGAACAGTGTAGCTAAATTCAGACCTATTATTTGTAACGCAAATAAACACAATTATAAGTAGAACCTTTTACTTTTTAACAAAGAGTTCCCAACACTTAAATCTGCAAAGTAAGGCAGATATAACATTAATAAATTAGTCATTTTTCTCCGTGTACTGTAGGTGATTTTTACAGTACAAAAAGCATGTTTTTGAAAGTTTAAACCATTAAATTTACTTACATAAAAACATTGCATGTTTTTGTAGCGGTCATTTTTTATCTGTCCGTCCAGAATATACCGTGTCAGTACAGTACACGGATTTCTCTGCGTTCATAATTATTTTAATATCTTCCATAACGGTTTTTTGCTCGCGGTCCATTTGGGTAAATCGCCAGCATCTCCGATAAGTGGCAACAGAAGATGTATACGGTAAACCGGTTTCACCGCTTTCACACTAAAAGTAATCCAATTGATACATTTCACATGTTTTGCCGACTATTTTCGGAATTGAGAATCCCACACTAACATTGCAATATTCATTTAGTAAGTTCTTTGTGTGGTTAGGAGGTCTGGTCAGTCTAACATAATAAATGTATTATAATAATATGATAGTGATCGTAGAAAGTTTTTGAATTTTCTTTCCTCATTTATTATAGCACTATCAAAAAAATCCTTGACTTGATAGATTCCAAATGGATTGCAATCCTTAGAACTTAGAACACAGGAGTCAAGTAATTTTGCTGTCCTTTTTTTGGTTGCCAGTGAGACTATGGCATCATCAGGAAGGTGAGGAATGTGTGGAAGTGCCTGGATATTCAGATCTGGTTAACACGGCCAAAACCATTCGAATAGTGGTCTTACAAAAAGGCAATACTGAGAGTATCTTCTACTCTGAAACGTGCCGCAAATAAGTGAAATGACAAATTAATCAAATAAAATTTACTCGGAGGTTCAAACCCGCGACATCCAGCTTGCTATTCGAGAGCCTTAACCCTCGACAATGGAGGCCGTCATTACTATCGTTATTACAATGGAAGATGCTAAGATCCCTTCGGCAACGGTACATAGTCGGAAAACACGCCAACGGTTGCCATTTGTCACATGAGAACGGGTCGCTTCTACGACTCGTTCTTGAGTTCAATAGCTGAGCTGTGGAACGATTTGCCGGCCTCTGTATTTCCTCCCTCCTACATCACGGGTTTCATCCCACTGCATCCCCAAAAATGACATAAGCCCTGAGCGAAATTATTTTACTCGAGGTTTCCTGTGTTGAGTTTCCCTGGTGAAAGACAACAAATCAGAATCGAAACGCGGCTTGAAATGGCGTTGGCAATGTTAAGCCACCATATCTGAACTGCTAGGTTAGGTTTCACTGATCAAAAATACCAATTTCGGTAATTTGTCTGTGATTTTAACTCTAGTTCAATGAACTCGGAGTGTTTTGATTTTAAGTCTAATTTCAAAATTGTAACTGATTTTCAGACAAGCGAAAAAGTACCTACCTATTATTTTTAATTATTTGAATTGTCATTTTCGTAATTGGAACTGATTTGTCAAGAATTTATACAATCCCATGATTTTTTATGGTCTGTGTGTTATACTTTATTATATGGTGCTAGTAGTTGCACGCACATTTTAAATTTCGAATAATACAGGGTGTCCGGAAACTCGTAGTACAAGCGGGAAACTGGTGAATCTACATCACATTTGGAGTCGATTTTGTAGTATATATTTTATTTATTTGAGCTTTCGTTATCGAGTAAATCGAGTTTGAAGTTGATTTTTTTTTTTTTTTTTTTTTTTTTTTTAATCAAATTCTTATAAATTATTACTGAAGATCAAAGTACCCAACTAATTAAAACTATTTGAAAGTAAAACAAATGAAGAAACTCGGATTTGAAGCATTATTTTGAAATCACCCTTCATTTAACCCGGTGTAATCATAAAATATTTCTGCTCTGCAGGGTTAAAACATCTGTTATTCAACCTTAAACACCAGAAAAAACTTTAGCCCTAAAATAGCCAAAAAATATTTTTTTTTTGTTTTTTTTTTTTTTTTGAAAATGCTCAAATCAAAAAACTTTATGTTTTTTTGGGTTCCCCATGTGGTGTAGATTCTCCAGTTTCCCGCTTGTACTACGAGTTTCCGGACACCGTGTATAGTTGGAAATATAAAATTTATAAGTAAATTACTTAACCCTAGAAAGATTGCAATATAGCGAAGGCACGTCAATGAAAACCACACGCTTCAGAGACGCATAATTATAAAATTGATTTTTTTCAGATTTATTTAATTTATTTTATCACTAATAAAGTTTAGTACAAGTTTTGTAAATAAAATGCAATTTTCTGGATATTTATTTTTTTCAAGTTTTTACAAAAAATATAAGTAGTCCTCTCAAAATATAGTAACAATACCAACCGTCTTGTTTTTTCTAACATATTATTTATTGTTACAATATAATCAGTCTAAAAAAATAATAACAAATTAAAATAATCGCATTGAATCACTAAAAGTTACATAAGAGATAATCATGCGCCTCTCGAGCGCATCGTGTCGTCATAATATTAAAATATATAAAGTTTCATATTTGAAATTACAGTGGGTTGCCATATTAATAGGGACACCTATGGAAAATGTGTTTTTTACACTTTGTGTTCCTAAAACACAGATGTGTATGATTTTAGGTGCGGTTATTATTATTTATTTACAAGGACATTGAATTTAGAAAAATTAAACACCGCATTTGTCCTTAATCTACGATTATTTTTTTATTTTTATTATTTTTAAACATAATCGAACAAAAAGTCAATATTTCGTAATTTCGCCTTTAGCCGCAATAACAGCTTGTACACGCCGTGGTATACTCTCAATACACAATTTTGCAGTAACCTTTAGGTCAGGAGAATGATGCCACACCCGGATGAGGGTTTCGATGAGCTGCTGCTTCGTTGTGTTCACCTCCTTGGCAATCTCCCTCTTGGTGAGTTCCTACAGGTTTTTAATAGGGTTCATGTTAGGGGAAGTCCTCGGCCAAGGTAAAACCTGCACATTTTTTTCAGCCAGGAATGCAGTGACAGTCCTGGTTTTATGACAGGGTGCGGAGTTGTGCATACAGACGTATTCCTGGCCATCAGGGAACCATTCTCCGACTTGAGGCAGTAATCGATTTTCCAGTATTTGTCTGTACTGATCCTGCCTCATAGTCCCTTGCACGATGTGGAGGCGCCCCATCCCTTTGGAAGAGATGACTGACCACACCATAATACTGGTAGGGTGTTTGATCGTCTCTACAAGGCAGTCCGGATGAAATTTCTCTCCTGGGCGTCGTCGGACGAAGGATGATTAATCCAACAAAATTTTGAATATGGACTCGTCAGAGAAACACACCTTAAAAAAGGGCCATAATCAAACTAATGGAATTTTTTGAAAGCTTGAAAACCACAAAAATGTTAATTACCATAGTACAGTTCTCTTTAGTCATGTTTTGGTGCGTTTGGCCTATTCCAGTAGTTTTTTCCTAATATCTACTGTGAGGCTAGGTTTTTTAGCTGGCCGATGACCAATGAGGTTCTCCTCAGCCAATATCCTCTGGATTCTCCTTTGGGAGACTTCGATAACTTCTTCGTTGATTATCAAGGTCAGACGAGCCACACTCTTTTTGCAGTTTTGGAGACAGACGTCTTTGATTTTGCGGCCAGTAAGAGGTGTAGTGATTCGTTTTCTGCCACATTTCCCAATATGATCCAATTCAAGGGGCAGGTTTTGATTGATTTTCTAATTTATCCTGTTAACCACAGACTTTAAAACACCTGTAATGGCTGCTTTATCCCTTTGGGAATGTTGAGTGTTAAACAATAGTGTCTTCACTTCCGGAAATTTTCTTGGGGACGTGTCTGAAGACCTAGCCATACTGAAAAAACACAACATTGGACTCAATATGGCAAAACTATTCACTGAAATAAAATATGAAAAAAAAATTACAGAAATTAATAGACAATTAATAATTACTTACATTTTTGTATAGCTAAACTGTTAAAACTCGTAAATATAATTATAATGTATATTTATTTACCAGAACTTCAATCACGCATTTTCACAAAAATGCTGGCCACGTGCAAAAAACCTTAAATTTTCGAGGGATGTGGCACTTTGAGAGTTTTGCCACTTCTTGAAAGTGTCAGTGATGAAACCAGTAACAAAAATAACGAAGGAATGGCCATCATATCCAAGTTATTTAGAAGTAGAGACAACGTAAACATAAAAATCAGGAAATATTGGAACTGTCCCTATTAATATGGCAACCCACTGTAGGTTATCACGTAGAACTATTTATTGAAACTAAATCTGATTGAAGGATACTTATAACAAATTATATTATGCAGCTTTTACGAATTCGATTCTATCACGTTCGACGACGGCGTGGTAAAGCCGGCCTTGAGCACGGTTTAAGACCGTTTTAACCAAACAAACGCCATGGTAATAAGTCAAGTTTTTCACTGTTACGCGCCGCGTAATATTTACACCACGAATTTTAGTAAGGCTGTACATCTTTTAGGAGGATAATTAATTATAATTGATAAGTGTATTTTGTCAAAACAGTTTAGAAAAAAGTGATTTTTGATTTCACGGTTTTCTGTGCGTGTAAAGACAACCTTTTAAAATCAAACGACTGTAAAAAAAACACTCTTTCACACTTAAGATCTTACATTTTTGCATTTGTTTAGTTTAAAGACCGATGATAATGTTTGAGTGCTAGTTATTTTCTACCTAAGTGTACATAAGTATACCTAAGAGAAACGGTAAATGACATTATTTGTTCAACATATTTACTATTTCTATTCACGATTGAAGTCATTTCAACTAACGATTGTTTTCTTTTTGCAACTTTTAAAGAAATTATCTATGCTACACGCATCAGGGCCGGCCGTGTAAAACAAATTCAAAGTACAGGCGTGCAATCAGTGGCGTAGCTAGGTAACCAAAGGCCCTGGGGCAAATTAAAAAATGGGGCCCCACTGCTATGTAAACTGATTAAGTTCTCACCACAAATTCAGGATCTCATTTCGACAGCATTCAGTCTGCTTTTATCCTTTCTCTGTCAGTTCCATGCCTCAGTGCCATACATCAGGGAAGGTACCAGGACTCCATTGTGGACTACTAGCTTGTACATTAAAATAATCTCCGTAAAATGGTGAAAACGCGAAATCGAACAAATAACAACTTCTGTTTGCCACAGTGCGTGTCTATTTAGAAAAATATTATCATAATGATTTGTCCCAACAACCGAAGTTCAATTACAGTCTGCAAACAAAGCGAATTGTTACGCCGTATGAATGCCCTAGACTTTTCTCTTGGGCATTCATTGTTAAACAATCATTTACTAGGAGAAATAGTCCTCTAAACAATACACAGTAGTGGCTGACTCTCTGACTTTCACACGATCGTGTAATAAAAATACATTTAAAATATAGAAAGGTAATTAAGAGGTAATGGGTAGTGTTATAATCTCCTCTCGTTTTTTGTAGGTATATTTTTTAACAGTTTCCCATGCTTTCTTTAAATGATGTGTGTTTTAGATCGGATAACTGCATTAATTGATGTGAAACTTGTCATTCGCGATGTTTAAAGGTTACGTCTGCAAGATATCTTTTGTAAACACAAATTAATGATCTTAAACACGGTGTCCGGGAACTAGTGGTACCAGCGGGAAACCGAGGGATCTACATCACATAGGGAAATATAGACATTCCGATTTCTATGTAGAGAACCCAAAAAAACATTTGATGTATCTCATAAGGTTTAGCCAGCGACACCGATGTAGTGCCAGAAGATATATTTTTACGTCTCGATTATAAAACATCGAATTTTCTCTACTTTCTATAAATTAATATGCATGTATCATCTTCCGGAAGAAATTCTCTAAATGATAGTGAAAACCCTATCAAAATCCGTTGCGTAGTTTAGAAGACTAAGAGCACAAACAGACAGACGTGGATAGCGACTTTATTTTATACTATTTAGAGATTAGAGGTACACAAAGAAATATAATACATATAAATAAAAAACATATACATCTATAAAATGTGGTTGCATTATCAGTTGTATCGTAAACGAATCATTTTTCACAGTTTACTCAAGAAAATATTAATGATTTTAGTGAAAATATTGGTATTGAACAAAGTCTAACTGCACAAAACAATAAACTTTACTTTGGAATAAAGATAAATATTTAAGATTAGCTCAAGGACAGCTTCCCCGCACAGAGTTTTGGCGGCAGGGCGGAAAGGACAGACCGAATGAATCGTAGTTATGTGCTTTGAAAGAGTCGTTTTAACCCCCCTAGGTGCGACAAAAGATGTTTCACATCAAAATGTGTTTATTTAATTTAATATATCAGTTTTATTTGACCTCTCCGGGTTATGAAAACGTCATCTGTATGTTTTGTGCAAAAGAACTGTCGCTTTGCAACGGAGGTATGCACTTGTACCCTTCTTTTGACAATCATCTCAGTTTTAATGATAACCTGCGAAAGCAGAAATGACATAATACCGTTTTGGTCTTTCTAAAATATTTTTTTATCTCACAACCGGATGCGCGCATTTAAATTTTTTTCTTCATTCATAAAACCCGCATTGATGAATAATTAATTTGAAAGTTGCAACAAAAAATGTTTTGTGATTGAATTAGGATTTTAATACGGGATTTAGTAGGCATATATTGAAAACAACTCGCAAAAAGTTAAGAAATCAAGAAAGATTTTTTGCCATTTTTAAGCTGATAAGATATTTCATTTTTTATAGGTTTTCATCTAGTGCTAGATAATACATGCACTAAACCTCTTACCAATAAACATGTTTTGAATTTTACACAACTGATGAACAATCATTACCACAAATTAATGGTGTTTTAACAGTTGTGTAAAATTAAATACGTTTATTAGTTACTACTCAAATCTAATTAGATTTTATCGGTAGACCGAGTTTATGGTTAGAAATTAGTCTTAGAAATTTACGCAGATTTTTTTCAATAGAATCGGAGTGAATTTTAAAGTGAGGGGACCAGATAGAATGATTATATTCGACTTATAATATGTTTTTAAAGTCTCGGCCATTGCGGAGAGTGAAGCCAAGCATTTTAAAACCTTTATTTGTTACTATGTTGATGTGAGAAACAAAATTAAGTTTTGAATCGAAAATACTATGATATTTTTTCTTCTTTCTTAATGTCCTGCTGCCATTTTCTGTCCTTCAATGCCCACCCCTATCTCCTTAGGCTTTGACCTCCACATGTATATCTCAAAGTCTAAGGACTAAGGGTTGACGTTTCTGTGTTCAGATTTACTCTGAGATACGTTGGTTTGGATTACAATCTAAACATAGATAATAGATAGAGCCACTGCTATAAACAATATCATACCCATTGAAAGCGATGCCAATTGCAGCCACAATAGGACATTATTAGAAAATATTCACTGGACGTTGACTTCCGAAGGTGATTAGAGTGATTAAATGAATAATAATCGCTATTGCAAAGCGACAAAAACGAAAGTGATTGTTATGCAGGAAGCCTTTCATCTTTCTGTCACGTGCAGCGGGAGAAATCTTCACAATTACCAGCTTGCAATGCTAACCACTGCCACCCGTACCAGCGTTGTGAATCAGTTAATTACATTGCGACTTCAAGTCACCCAGATTCACGTATGGAGGTAATTTGCGGGACAGACGCGAAAAAGGAAAGATGAAACATCGCAGATTTAGTCAATTATAGGTCTTTTTTTGCACAGGGCTGGATAGAATTTTGTTTGTTTGGTTGTAAGCCGAGATATTGTGGAGAAACTACTTAAGGCGAAGCTCAATGCTAAATCACTATTTTGATTAATCTTTATAACGAATTGGTGTACATTATGAATACCAAAAATATGCTTTAGATAAATTAAAGGTTTTCCTATCGTTTTGCTTGAGTAGAATAAATAAAAAATAAATTACTCAATAAAAAATATAAATGCAAACTACTATTAAAAGTATTTTGTCAATGGAAATGTGTGAACGCGTAAAGGAAACAACTTTTAAAAAATACAGCATTAGAGCTAAGATTATCTGTGACAGTTTCACTTGATTAACTTTGTTGCTTTCTTATAAAATTATGTACTAAATAAATAAAAACCAGTTTTGTGCTTGAAATCGAACGTTTCTAGACTCCGTTTGTCAAGTGATTTGAATGCCTATTACCTACAATATAATGTCTAAGAGGTCACGGTCTTTTTCATAACGATCAGAGGAATGGGTAGTTTTAGTACATATTCAAAGTATGGCATCTCCGCATATGAAAAACGTTGGTCTGCCTGCTCTAAGTGGTTGCAACTATGAGTTATAGAGCTTACAAGAGGCTTTATTGTTTCGAAAAAAAAACGATCAGAGGAATGGGTAGTTTTAGTACATATTCAAAGTATGGCATCTCCGCATATGAAAAACGTTGGTCTGCCTGCTCTAAGTGGTTGCAACTATGAGTTATAGAGCTTACAAGAGGCTTTATTGTTTCGAAAAAAAAACGATCAGAGGAATGGGTAGTTTTAGTACATATTCAAAGTATGGCATCTCCGCATATGAAAAACGTTGGTCTGCCTGCTCTAAGTGGTTGCAACTATGAGTTATAGAGCTTACAAGAGGCTTTATTGTTTCGAAAAAAAAACGATCAGAGGAATGGGTAGTTTTAGTATAT
This sequence comes from Hesperophylax consimilis, assembly GCF_061612785.1. Taxonomy (NCBI): domain Eukaryota; kingdom Metazoa; phylum Arthropoda; class Insecta; order Trichoptera; family Limnephilidae; genus Hesperophylax; species Hesperophylax consimilis. Next base: position 6,452,620 of record NC_142857.1, read on the forward strand.
ATTCAAAGTATGGCGTCTCCGCATATGAAAAAAGTTGGTCTGCCTGCTCTAAGTGGTTGCAACTATGAGTTATAGAGCTTACAAGATTAGGCTACATTGTTGCGAAAAAAAAACGATCACAGAAATGGGTAGTTTTAGTACATATTCAAAGTATGGCGTCTCCGCATATGAAACAAGTTGGTCTGCCTGCTCTAAGTGGTTGCAACTATGAGTTATAGAGCTTACAAGAGGCTTCATTGTTTCGAAAAAAAAACGATCAGAGGAATGGGTAGTTTTAGTACATATTCAAAGTATGGCGTCTCCGCATATGAAAAAAGTTGGTCTGCCTGCTCTAAGTGGTTGCAACTATGAGTTATAGAGCTTACAAGATTAGGCTACATTGTTGCTAAAAAAAAAAAGATCACAGAAATGGGTAGTTTTAGTACATATTCAAAGTACGGTGTCTCCGCATATGAAAAAAGTTGGTCTGCCTGCTCTAAGTGGTTGCAACTATGAGTTATAGAGCTTACAAGAGGCTTCATTGTTTCGAAAAAAAAACGATCAGAGGAATGGGTAATTTTAGTACATATTCAAAGTATGGCGTCTCCGCATATGAAACAAGTTGGTCTGCCTGCTCTAAGTGGTTGCAACTTCGAGTTATAAAGCTTACAAGATTAGGCTACATTGTTTCGAAAAAAAAAAACGATCAGAGAAATTGTCAGTTTTAGTATATATTCAAAGTATGGCCTCTCCGCAGATGAAACAAGTTGGTCTGGCGGCTCTCAGTGGTTGCATTTCAGAGTTATGATGCGCGCAAGTCATTGCATTGTTGCGAAAAAAACGATAACAGAAATGGTCAGTTTTAGTACCTATTCGAAGTATGGTGTCTCCACAGGTGAAACGAGTTGGTCTGCCTGCTCTCAGTGGTTGTATTTCAAAGAAAAAAAAATAACAGTAATCAATAAAATAAAAAAATTAAATCGAACAAATCCAATTTTTATTAATTCAACTTCCATAATCTAAACATCTTTGGGTAAAATCACAGATTAATCATTTTGTAGAATATTACTAAGGCTTAAAGAGTTAAATATTTACTTACTTCTAATATTCTTTTAATATTTTTATGAGCTTTTTCATTAGTCACATCAAAACATCATGGATTTTGGCGATAAAAGTAAAAAATAGCTTAAAAAAGGGGTCTACGGTATCGTATACCGTTTACCTAATTCGAGTTTGAGGAATTTCTTAACGTACTTCGAAAAATGGTGTTCAGAAAACATAAAAAAAGACAACCTAATATTATAGTAGGAGATTTCAATATAAACATGAATAAAAATGCAGACATCTATACAAAAAACTTAATCATTGAATTCAATAAACAACTGGTAAAAGATCCCACTAGAGTAACTCTAACATCAAGTACATTAATTGATCTGGTGATAACAAATGTATTTGAACTACAGGTAAATCTATTAGATGCACCCAGAATCACAGATCACTCCATAATTCAAATTATAGAGCAAAATCGAAATACGAAAAAACATTTTATAAACACCAAAGCTTATCGGAACTATGCAAAATATGACGAAGAAGAACTAAGATTACAACTCAGAGCACAAAATTGGAATGAAATAATGGAATTAGATTTTGATATTAAGGTAGAAACATTCATAAAAAACTTAAAATATTCAATTTCAATATTCAAGATTTCTTTTTTAACTTGGATAGATTTAACTTAGATTTCGTCATCTTCGGAATCTTCTTCTTCGCTGCTTAGGCACGTAGACGAGGAGTCTGTAATGTGATAAAATAACTAAAGTTTGATAGAAAAAATGACGATTTTGATGATATGAAAATTATTATACATATGTATATATAAAAAACAGAAGGAAACGAACTCTTGTATGTATAGCTTAATGAGATTTATGGTTTAGATACGTAATATGCCATTAATAAGAAACAAATACATGCAAACTTTTCGTTTCCTAACGATTTTTACCTATACATCCGCAATCGTATAAAACTTACCACTGACATCACCAGAAATATTGTCATTTTCTGACTCCGTTACAGTAACATCAGATACTTTATCTGGTAGTCGGTTCCCTGCATACCAGATAGGGGCATATTTGCCGTGTTCTTCTTTCCACCCATGTTCAATTGGCAATAGATAGCTTGGAGGATTTTTGGTTGAATTTATCCAGATATTTGATACGTATTTAGCTCTAAGTATCTGTTGAACTAGTTCGATTTCAGACGGTGGCAAAAAAGCAGCATCAAAATTCATAAGAGTTTTGTTAAATTTTTCATTCTCTTTATTGGGCTTAAATTTTTTGAGGAAAATCTTATGGCGGGCCTCGTTTACAGATTTACTCTTCACACCATATAACTCACATATGAATTGTTCAATTTTGCATTTGATTTCATTTGTCAATGGAGCATTAGAACTTAGCTCTATTAGAGCCTCTTGATAAACTGTGTTTTTACTTAGGATATTGTAAGGTTTTTGTTTGCCCTTTCTATAAAATGCAGGGGTATAATCACACCCTGTCAAAGCATGAAACGCTGGCAAACTCTTTGCCAATGTAGCACCAATACTGAGATAAATTTTGTTAACATTTACAATACGTCGTTTGGCAAGAGTGCCGGATTCAATAAATATTTCATGCTTTTCGAATTTGTCCAAATTTCCCAGTAAAATGACGATTACATCAGTGTCAGAAGTTTTAATCAAAATATTAGATGGTTCTTGAATACTGTATATGTGGTATATTATTTTTGTATCGGTTTCTTCGTGGTGCCCACACATCAAATTAGGGTTATCGTTTTGCACAACCTTTTTGCCGTCGCTTTGATATTCATACGAATAACAATTATTTTCAAAATTGAGATTAACCGTGCTTCCAGAAATGACTAGACTAGCCTCCTCGGAACTCCAATGTTTTATGAAAAAATGCACGAGTTCTTCTTTGAATTATGTAATTCTTAATTCTTTGACGAAATTTCTTGGTCTGATTTGTTTTGGCGATGTTATTTTATACTGTGTTTTGGGGGTAGCTTTGTGCCCAGCTCTCATTTTACGTTCAAAATCTTTGATTGAGGGTGATAAATAAGAATCAAATATTACATTGATACGGTTTGCTTTGTAGCTCATACATTTTTTCAAAATGTATAGCGACATTTCACCAAATGTTTTCACATGCACTGGTATTAAATGGAGAATATAGAATCCATCTACAATCACAACATCAATTTTTTGTTGCGTATTGGCATTGGCTGTTTTTTCCAATATTTTCATGAGTGCAGCCTTGTTAGTCTTCATCAAGGAACCATCTAAATGACTCATTGAAGGTGACGATGAAGATAATGGATATTCCAAAACTTTTGGCAAATCTAGTTTCTGATTAAGGGAAATTCCTAAAAGACGACCGAAGACGTTTCGTTCTGCTTTTATAACTTGCAGTTTTTGTGCTGCTTTACATGGCTTTTTTGATTTATCTGAACAGAAATTCCTGATTTCATTGCGTTTTATTGGTTTCTCGAAACGGTCGGGATTTTCATTACATTGAGATATAAATTCTTTTCTCTGATTTTCTCCTGTAGCCTCTATATTGAGCAGAAAGTCTGCGGTTTCATTCGTTACTGAATTCCCAGTGACAATATTGTACAGTTCGTCTTTATCGTCTTGATAATCAAATGGATTGCCATAAGATTCTACAGTATCGACAAGTTTCTTCACTGCCTTTTTGTTTTTGGAAATGTTGGCTGTCTGCAGATCAGAGGTAACGTCTTGTACCCTGGTAATATTAGTTTCTTCTAAAACATGAGTTATAATGGTGGATCTCAGTGCATGGCTTTTTGCCCAACGCTGTCGGCCTGACAAGGAATTAGTAAAATGGCTAACACCAGACAATCGCTTAGCAGCATCGGCGTTTATGGTTTGTTCTAGTGTTAAATCAACGGGTTGTCTAGAAAACGCTTTGTCAGTGCGCTTGATACCCAAGCCATGACGTTTTAAATGAAGCTCGAGGCCTGGGTGAGTGTCTTGGACTTTTAATATGTCGTCATGGTGCTTTGTGAGCCATCGCGCATAATTTGGATGATTTAGTATGAAAAATATATTGTTAATTTTTGGAAGTACATATTTGTAAAGCTCAAAATTGTTTTCTCGTATCGATCGGCTCAAAAGAAAGTAATACTCGATCAGATTTATATATTGCATGTAAAATTGTGCCGTTTTGCCGTGTTCTCCGTTTTGAGTTTTTTCTCGAAAAATTCTGTATTTAGAGATGATTTCTGATAAAAAGAAATTGTCAACATCGACCAAGATGTTTCCAGAACTGTCCATTCGTCTATTTTTTATTTCTTGCAGTTCTTCTACCAAATCTGGTGACAATTGTAGATTTTCCTCTTTTAAAAAGAATTTAAAATGGATTAATTGTAAGGCCAGTGAAATAATAGGGTGAAGTCTCTTGCATCGATTGTAATGCGTACCAGACATGAATCCATTAAGAGACCCATTGGCTAGCAAATCAGCTTCGATTAGCATATGCGTCAAACCACAATCATCTATAAATTTTCCTATAGCTTTGAAAGGGATTTCAAAGGGATTTGGGTCATCTAGCCGAGTGGTTGAGAATCAATAAACTTAGCCTTAACATTAAAAAGACTCACTATGTGCTATTCGGGAATAGGAAAGGACAACGCCTAAACATTTCCTTGGGAATAAACAAACTGGAACAAACAGATGTCGCGAAGTATCTAGGACTTTTAATTGACTCACGGCTTACATGGAAAAACCATTTTGACCATGTTAAATCAAAGATTGCTCCGGTGACCGGTGTAATGTACAGACTACGTAGATTGCTTCCCACAGCCATACTGCGATCATTGTACTATGCTATGATTCACTCCCACTTGGCATATCTTTCGAGTATCTGGGGCTTTGCTACCAAAAAAATGATATCGGAGGTGCAAATAATCCAAAATAGAGCCATGCGTAACATTTTTGGCTTGCCTTGGGATATACCTGTTAAAGATATTTACCGTCACGCACTTGTTTTGCCATTTAAGATGGTTCCTAGCTTTGAGATAACAAACACCATTTTAAATATTATTCAGTGTAACACCCACACAAATATAAAACTGAACTATAACAACGATGTTCACCAATATAATACACGACAACACAACAAACTACATATATCAAAAATACACTCAACAAAGTTCGGACTGAAATCATTAGAATATATTGCCTACACTAACTATAACAAATTGCCTGAAGAATTAAGACAGGTATATGCCTCTAACAAATCTCGAAACGATATATTGAAATCCTATTTTTTCAAATGTTATTTGGAAAACGAGTCATAAGTAGGTACAAACTCTGTTTCTGATAGCCGTCCTAATTATCTCCAAATACCAAACTTTGTACATCCAGAGATGATGAGCTTTTATAATCTTCTCATGTATTTTGAATGTAAAACATCTTGTATTAGGTCTGTTTATTTTTGGCCCCGTACTTTTTAATGTATTTTCCTGATTTTGTTTTTATGCATTTATATAGTCCATCATTGAGGATACTTTTTCAACTTTTTGACACCAACAGTACATAAATCAAATGAGTGATTATAAAAATTCATAAAGTCTTATAAGACAATTTTTTTTGTAACATATCTGTAAAGTGATTCTTCATATGTTGTGTCTGTATGTTGCTTCTGTGAAATGTTTTGTAAATGTTTTCTTCATACATTGTGTCTGCACATTGGGTTGGGTTGGTTATTTTTAATTTTTAATCTAATTTTTCTGTACAAAACGCTTTTTTTAATTTTTTTTACTCTTCTATTTGAAAACTACCAATTGGCGATCCCTTAATGAGTTCAATAACTCTTGGGAATACAACATCGTTTGTTGTATGTTTAAAAAAAAAAAAAAAAAAAAAAAAATAGGCCAGGATGATATGAAATGTGCCAAGAAAAATAAAAAGATTGTCAAAATTTGGCCGTTCTGTGGATTGTATTTGTAATGCCACTTTTGCAATTGCAAGATCATATGTAACACATATATATTCCTGACCACACTCTTCGGCTATACTTTTTGCTTGACAACGATTGTACTGCGCACACTGACGCGGGACGCGGGCCGCCGGGCCGGACGCGGGCGGAGGAGGGGGCAATGTGTGTGTCAAGCAGGGTTCCCGATTTGCGGGAATTCCCCAAACTGCGGGGAATTTTTCAGATTAACTTAAAACTGACCATTTCTCTGATCGTTTTTTTTTCGCAACAATGTAGCCTAATTTTGTAAGCTTTATAACTCGAAGTTGCAACCACTTAGAGCACGCAGACCAACTTTTTTCATATGCGGAGACGCCATACTTTGAATATGTACTAAAACTACCCATTTCTGTGATCGTTTTTTTTTTTCGCAACAATGTAGCCTAATCTTGTAAGCTCTATAACTCATAGTTGCAACCACTTAGAGCAGGCAGACCAACTTGTTTCATGTGCGGAGACGCCATACTTTGAATATGTACTAAAACTACCCATTCCTGCGATCGTTTTTTTTTCGAAACAATGAAGCCTCTTGTAAGCTCTATAACTCATAGTTGCAACCACTTAAAGCAGACAGACCAACTTTTTTCATATGCGGAGACGCCATACTTTGAATATGTACTAAAACTACCCATTCCTCTGATCGTTTTTTTCGAAACAATTAAGCCTCTTGTAAGCTCTATAACTCATAGTTGCAACCACTTAGAGCAGGCAGACCAACTTTTTTCATATGCGGAGACGCCATACTTTGAATATGCACTAAAACTACCCATTTCTGTGATCGTTTTTTTTTTTCCGCAACAATGTAGCCTAATCTTGTAAGCTCTATAACTCATAGTTGCAACCACTTAGAGCAGGCAGACCAACTTTTTTCATATGCGGAGACGCCATACTTTGAATATGTACTAAAACTACCCATTCCTCTGATCGTTTTTTTTTCGAAACAATGAAGCCTCTTGTGAGCTCTATAACTCATAGTTGCAACCACTTAGAGCAGGCAGACCAACTTGTTTCATATGCGGAGACGCCATACTTTGAATATGTACTAAAACTACCCATTCCCGTGATCGTTATGAAAAAGACTGTGACCTCTCAGTCTATAAGGGATACCAAGAATATACACATTTTTGGCTTGTAGCTTCCTCTTAAGGTAGATTATATACAATTTCTGATGAAAGGAGATGCTGTGGAGAAACTACTTACGGTAGATTATATAAAATTTCTGGAGAAACTACTTACGGAGATGTTGTGGAGAAACTACTTGCGGTAGATTACATACAATTTCTGGAGAAACTACTTGCGGTAGATTATATAAAATTTCTGAAGAAACTACTTAAGGAGATGCTGTGGAGATACTACTTACGGAGATATTGTGGAGTAACTACTTAAGAGTAGATTAGGTAAATACAATTTCTGGAGAAAATACTTAAGGCGATATTGTGGAGTAACTACTTACGGTAGATTATATACAATTTCTTCAAATACATTATCACATTCGTAAAACAATCAGAAAACATAATTTTTCAAAATAGAATCAGCTGGCTAAATTTAGCGTTGAAACTCCGATTTGATATCGTTAAAACAGATTTAAGGCAGGACTAACGCACAGACAATGACAACTGAAATTAGTATATGTGATGATTCTTGGAAAATTCTAGGTATTTGAAACCTGACATTAATTACTTGGAAGTTCTTATGGAAGTAAATCGCCTTTAATGTTAATCCAGTCCTGCTGTAATCACTCTCGCTAGTTATTGTGAGATCCCAACAAACCGGCCATCGCCGTCCGTGGCTCAAATGGGTCGAGCTACTTTCAGGTACGGACTAATGAAATTGGTATACGGCCTATTGAAACGCCCGGCTGTGTTCCCAATGCTAATTGCAGTCAACTTTAAATCATTTAAAAGAATTAGCGATGGATCATGACTCATTTCATTATGAGGACAAATCAAAGAGTCGACTCAATTGAACGGGAGCCGTGATCTCAGAGCGCATGAGAAATGAGCATACCGTGCTCACCAGATGTGACTCGCCCGATACCGCCCCCAGCTCACCAGCTAAGCTTATGTATGATCATACGACTCCTGGTCCCGGCACCCCGTCTCGTGCCGCAAGAAAAATAAGATGCTAGGTTGATAGTAGGTGTAGGCACATATGACCAAAGCTGGATGTCGAACTGTCAGACACCAGTTCACATCTCTGAGTAATGAGTATGTAATTACAATTAACAATACTGAAAAAATACCGTTCAATTGAGCCGTGGAACGGTTTACCGGGAGTCGTACGAATAAGGCTCTTCAAAAAGAGCTAACTCAATTGTTTAACTCGTTACTGAACGACTCATCGCTACTAAGTACAGATACATATTTTTACAAGAAATGTCGAAAGAAAATCGTTTCATTACATTAGTATTTGAGTTTAGTGACATTGAAACCAATAAAATGTTAATATTTTCAGCATTGACTTGTTCATGAGAGCTATTTATTTTCCAAATGTTTCTGGCTTTCACCCTTCAAGGGTGTTCTATCCCATCATTTAAAATTATGGAGAAAGTGAAGATGAATTTATTTATTTATTTTATTTAAATGGGCAAATTTCATAATTGTTTGTAAGATTGGAGTCTCAAGTTCGGAGAGTTATGTAGTACAAAAGAGTTAAATAATTGTATATAATAACAAGAGTACAAAATAAGTACCATGAAATTAGTTACAAAGCAATGTGCAGTAACTTTGTTGATATTTATAAAAATAAAAATTAACAGTTTGTTGTAAAGAATGTTTGAATTTAGCAAACCTTTATTACACCACATTTTACAGAACATAGCTAAATTAATACAGCGATAGAAGGTGCAATTGAAAAAGTATGAAAGATATGTGTGAAATTTGTAAAAAGATATGTGTGTTGAAAGTTGTAAAAATATATGTGTGTTAAAAGTTGTAAAAAGATATATGTGTTGAAAGTTGTAAAAATATATGTGTGTTGAAAGCTGTAAAAAGATATGTGTGTTGAAAGTTGTAAAAAGATATGTGTGTTGAAAGTTGTAAAAAGATATGTGTGTTAAATTTTGTGAAAAGATATGTGTATTGAAAGTTGTAAAAGCTATATGTGTTGAAAGTTATAAAAAGATGTGTGTATTGAAAGTTGTAAAAGATATATGTGTTGAAAGTTGTAAAAAGATATGTGTGTTGAATGTTGTATAAGATGTGTGTTGAAAGTTGCAAAAAGAAATATGTATTGAAAGTTGTAAAATATATATGTGTTGAAAGTTGTAAAAAGTTATGTGTGTTGAATGTTGTATAAGATGTGTGTTGAAAGTTGTAAAAAGGTATGTGTGTTGAATGTTGTAAAAAGATATGTGTGTTGAAAGTTGATAAGTGTATTATAATAATATGATGACAAAGTTAACGTAAGTTTGTTATCATAATTATAAAAATAAATATTATCAGAAGTATTCATTAATTTTAACAGAACAACAAACTGGCGCAGCCGGTAGGACGTACAAAAGGAATCTGATTTAGAATATTCTTCTCAAACAATATTGTAAAGGATATTTTTTTTCCCAATTGTACTAGACAAAGTTGATAAGGATTTCTTGTTTGCTAGTCCGAGACTGTTTGCCATTCGAAGTGTGTTTACGGGTCACCAGTCGGGCCGCGCGGCACGATGGCCGGTCAGCACGCACGCCGCACGCACTCACAACTTTCTACCGCACGCCTCTGCTCAAATCTACGCGTTACACTCATCCCACATAACAATAACCACCGGAGATAGACTGATATATGTGCGTTATGGGCGTGTCTAATATGTACCCGAAGTAAGCTCAGTTTTTCCTTACTTCTGTTGAAATTGATCATACATTTTCAAATATCGAAATTGTCTCCTTTTAAATATGAACATCTCTTTGAATTTCACTTGAATGAATGCAAATCTTGGAATCGGAAATTAACCCACTCTTCCCGACATCCGATAGAGCTGAAATTCGGCAGGTGGATTCGTTGTCGATGACAATGCATTCTATCATTCTTTTGATGTCAATCTCATACCCGGTCACCATCACATTCACACACGCGGACATATTCGCATTTCTCTGAAATCTAATATACGAAATAAATGTCTGTTCTACACGATCGGCACCAGGCGAGGTCGGTTGCGCGGTTGACTTCAGTCCCTAGGAAGGAAGCGTTTGGACTATGCATGAAGGAACACTGACGAAATCATATTGGAAGGGATCAATGAAGCTTGTTCCTCGGAGTATCTTACTTTGAAATACCGATAGAAAAATTACAGCATTCCCATCTGACGCCTGTGCTCTAAAGATTGTAATCCGTTTATTAAATACGGGAATCTATCGAAAGTACTGCTCGTTTCTGCAAAAGTTAAGGGTGAAAAAATAACCTATTTCAATGGCCTGTCTGGAACCTAGAAGTCGATCGTATGTAAATTGGGGACATCGATTTTCTTTCCAATCGGTATGGATAACACTTCTAGGGATGATATATCCAGTGTAACTAATAACTAGTTTTGATGATCATAAGCGTCTGACCATTGACTTCAATCTTGTAACAGTTTATTGCAATAATTAACATGTTGCAAGAGTTTGTAACCATCCTTCTATGACTTGATATACGATACGCATAATGAATAGTGTTATTGAGTAATTGATTTAAATTTATTGTTACTGTAATCAAATATTCGAATGTGAAATAAAACAATCACTTCGTATGAATCACTATTTTTTATAAATGTGATATGATATTTTTAAGTGCATTTCTGACCTAAAACTAGTAATACAGTAGTTTATCAATATGCACTGAGGTATATATCAATGAATTTATGCATATACCAAAGAAGAACACAATACGCATTGTATATGGTTACTTTACATTGATTGACAGTTCGTAACGCTCATGCGAACTCTGGCGGAGTAAAAAGGTACTTTCCAACACGGCTACCATCTTGACAGGATTAACCGGATATATAACACGCTAACGTATTTACAGAATGCAAGGCGAGGACTTCGCTGTACACAGTCAGTAACAAAAATCATCTCCGTCAGGGCTGGACTTAGCCCGAGAGGACCAGCCTGGGGCACAAACCTAGGGGTGGGGAGGGCGATAAAAAATAAATAAAAATAAGAATCTATAATCTATTAAGGCGATGCACTACGTCGTGTAATATTTTCAATTGATCCGCAGTCAATAACAACCCCTACGAAGATGGCGATAAGGTTTAAATTCCAATTTAACACCATCCGCCTGTTTTGATTTATGCAAGAAAAAACCTTGGCCAAAAAGTGCCTTTTATTTTATTTTGTGGATGTTCAGGCATAAATATTTAATTTTTTTTATAATTATTTTATAAATAACTTAATTTTCCACATTATTCAATAAAATCATGAAAATCACCGAAAATGGGTTCGTAAGTGGGAGATTTTGAACTTTAAAGCAGTTTTCATAGGCCTTATTTTTTTCTGGGCTTATAAAAGATTTATCTAAAAAATACTCGATCAGTTCAAAGGCCAAGATGTATTCTACTCGCAGTATTTAATTAAAGCATCTAAAACATTTCTAGGCGACCAAATTTTCAAACCAAAAACACATGATTTTGCATTGCTACGTATGGCATCGCCTTAAGGATGCTGTGAAAATAGTAGGTACACATCGAGGACAAAGAACTCGAAAATTAATATACAAAGATTTTCCATAGGGCCCCAATCTCGGGCTAGGTGCCAAAACGATGCACATTGAGGAAACAGGACTTAAATAGGACTTCACTACACTCAGTCAATTAATTATAATTCTGCATCTCAGTGACAACTCAAACAATCGGCATCAGCCTTTACTTGTGAAAACTCAATCGCAATATCGTAATAATGGATTTTTTCATTGATGATGTCAGAAAATATTCATTTACAGGTTGAACGACCGAATGAGAAAAAATGTTAAGCCGTTTTTCTTTAAATCTCAGCGCTTTTTCTCCGTATTTAATACATGTAACCCTATTTAAAATAGTATTTGCATACTTTGAAAGTGTGACGTTCGAACGTCGAAATCCTCATTTTTTTATAGCACATTTTTTCCACAAGTTATAATTTAGATTATGTCAAGAGCTATCGTATATATATACATATAAAAATGAATGTTTCTTTGTTTGTATGAACGAATAAAGAGGTGTGAAGATAATGTATTACTTGGAAGTTAATATATGACTTGGAAGTTAATGTATGACTTGGAAGTTAATGTACTTGTTTGACTTGGAAGTTAATGTATGACTTGGAAGTTAATGTATGACTTGGAAGTTAATGTATGACTTGGTAGTTAATGTACTTGTTTGACATGAAAGTTAATGTTTGACTTGGAAGTTAATGTATGACTTGGAAGTTAATGTACTTGTTTGACTTGGAAGTTAATGTATGACTTGGAAGTTAATGTACTTGTTTGACATGAAAGTTAATGTATGACTTGGAAGTTGATGTACTCGTATGACTTGGAAGTTAATGTATGACTTGGAAGTTAATGTATTACTTGGAAGTAATGTATGACTGAAAAGTTAATGTAAGACTTGGAAGTTAATAGTTGAAGAAGTCGAGGACGCCCAAGGGAGACATGGCACAGTAAAGTTTAAAAAAATACTTATTATGATACAATAATAGTATTTACAGTTTTAAAATGAACCCAGTTAACAGATACACTATTTCACAGCCTAAAAACTTTACCCCAAACAACTCACAAGTCCCAGAGCATCGCCGGGTACTAGTCAGCTAGTCGTTAATATATACAGGTACCTACGTTATTTTCAGTTGTTTTAATCGGCCCGCGTGAATATTGTACCCGCGCGGAGGTGTTAACAATGCCATGCTCGTCACATTGCAACACAAGAGACACCAGAAAAAGCAATAATTCCTGTCACATTCATTGACCGTTTCTGTTACTTGAACGTTTGTCGTGAATTTTAAAACATTTTTGTATTTTGTTTTCGTAATGTTTAAAAAAAGTTACCTAATCAACTGATACAAACATTAAGAACTAGCATTGCAATCCAAACATTGTTGTGGATCCAACTATTTGGCTGGCAGGGTTGTCTCTACCTCAGAAGATGTGGAACTCAATAAATCACATCCGGCACAGAGAAAAATGACAAATGCTAATTTATTAATCTCTTGAAATTATTACGAATAATTTAGCAAGTTTCTTGATACACTTTTAGTAAATTTTTGCATTTCGTCATGATATATTCGGATTAGAAATTAAAGGGTTTAACACATTCGTAGTCAGAAGCTTTTGTTACCATTAAAATTACATATGATCGGTCCGCCTATGGGAGTGATTGAAACCGAACCGGTTAAACTATGCTTCGACCACAGACATAGGAATTAATAGACGAGAAGATAATGGCGAGGGGTAAAATCAACTGTTGAAGAACGAAGGGAGTGAAGCTGACTGTGATTCGTCAATAAATCAATCTGACAGTAAATAGTCATCTCGAATTATAATATCACCATTTACTTCTTAAAAGTAAAATCTGCTTTTGAATGAATAGACATTTTTACATGGGAGCGCAAATTACTCGCCACGTTATGAACAAATTTGCGAAGTCCAAATTCGGCAAAAAAATTCGGTTCTATTTTCAGAGTCGAATATTTCGTTTAAGTATTTAGTTAAGACACTTTTATAAATGTTCATAATTTACTTCCCAGCAACCAACCAGCTTTGTGTTTCGCGTCCAGACGTTTCTCGATGTGATAGTAACAACTGATTCATATTATACATGTGAATATGCTTAAAATAAAGTAAAATAATGCTTATATATGGAATGTAATACGACAATTGGGTTTATTCTCTTTTTCACATCTATTTTTACAAGTTTTCATAGCAAAAGTCAACATTTTGCCGTGTTATTTCGTAAAATGAACCGATGATGCCTCGACCATAGTTCGCACAAGAATGATGACGTCACGTTTTCAAATTTCACTTGAGGCCATACGCGAGCACAGCCGGCTCCAATGGAACCGGTATGGGGAGTGGGGATAATACGCTTTTAATCACTTAGGGCAGGTCTACTAATATTCATATGTCTATGGCTTCGACGCATTTAATAATCTGATCCACTGCGATACACGCGACTGACTTGTTGAAAATTTTACTAATAAAATTTCAACTTCGAACTCAATTTACCAGAAAACAAAAGCTCAAATCAAAACAAGTTATACCACAAAATCGACTCCACATGTGATGTAGATTCACTAGTTGTCTGCCTGTGCTAAGAGTTTCTGGACACCGTGTATTTTCTAATTCAATGCGACTAATATAAATTCTGATGTGTGTGTTCAAATATTAATTTAACTGTCATAAATTAACATAAAATGTCATTTGTTTGTTCCGTATTTTTCAACACCATTTCAAACCCCATCCAAACCCAAAAACCACTTTCTTTTTCAATACTTTTTACATAAAATGCCCATAAGGTTTCGCCACCACCGTAGCTTCATTATTTATTTATTAATTTTCGGGAAATGGACAGTTTACATTTAATCAGTTATTTAAATAAATTAAACAAAACAAAGATTATACACGGTGTCCGGAAACTCGTAGTACAAGCGGGAAACTGGAGAATCTACACCACATGGGGAACCCAAAAAAACATAAAGTTTTTTGATTTGAGCATTTTCAAAAAAAAAAAAAAAAAAACCAAAAAAAAATATTTTTCGGCTATTTTAGGGTTAAAGTTTTTTCTGGTGTTTAGGGTTGAATAACAGATGTTTTAACCCTGCAGAGCAGAAATATTTTATGATTACACCGGGTTAAATGAAGGGTGATTTCAAAATAATGCTTCAAATCTGAGTTTCTTCATTTGTTTTACTTTCAAATAGTTTTAATTAGTTGGGTACTTTGATTTTCAGTAATAATTTATAAGAATTTGATTAAAAAAAAAAAAAAAAAAAAAAAAAAATCAACTTCAAACTCGATTTACTCGATAACGAAAGCTCAAAAAAAAAAAAGTATACTACAAAATCGACTCCAAATGTGATGTAGATTCACCAGTTTCCCGCTTGTACTACGAGTTTCCGGACACCCTGTATAAAACGAAAAATTTACAAAACAATACATTCATAGCCATGTAGAGAGGTTGTAGTTATAAATCAAATCATAATAGAGATATAAACAATAGAGACATTATTCACAAACCATCAGAGAAATATTTTTTTATGGACCTCTTGTATTTGGTAAGTTCGAAACTGAAAATATCAACCTTGGATAATACGCTATTGTAATTATTGCATAGTCTGTTCAGGCAAGAATTCTGCTTAGAGCTCGTTTTGCATTGATCCACCCTGAACAGGACAGAAGAGAGTGTTGAAGGCGCTGGTACATTGAATGGAATCTTGTTTAGCAACTCTGGGCATTGAATATTATTGTTAACTACTTTATACAGGAATAGTGCATCCTTATGATGCCTCCGTACACTCAGTGAATCAATTTTAAAGTATGAAGCTGCCTCTGCATATTATTAAATCTTATAAATGACTTGTAACAAAGATATTTTAGGAATTTGTTTTGAATTGCTTCGATTTTTTTTATGTGGATTTTGTAAAATGGAGACCAAACAACTGATGCAAACTCCAAATTAATTCGTACATAGGCAAAGTAGAGTTGCTTAATGATATCGATGCTATTAAAAAGTTTTGTGTTTCTTATGATGAAGCCTAACATTTTAGCAGCTTTATTTGTGATTTGATTATAATGCTATACAAGTAATAATGTCACACCATGAAGCGTTTGATTTATATGTAAATTTAAATAATTGTATTGTTACGGAAGTAATGGCCGCTGGCCAAACGCAACGCAAACTGCAACTTAATTAATATTTAAAAACATATGAGAATATTAATTATCATATCGGAATCTAATAACATAAAAGTTTATAATATGTCATTGAGCTGAACGATGATAGATTTCTTAATCCCTTCCTCATTCCTTTCAAGCTAAATTTATGTATCCGTCAGAGAGACTTTAAAGTTATCTATTACTTATCGTTTTCCCCACCAAATAAATTAATGTTGTGTTTAATTAAGGTGGCAATTTATTAATTATAGACACGCGTTTTGTGCCTATTGTTTATTGTCTTCCATAAGCAATGAGCTATTGCCAGAAGCAATATGCACCAAGTAAGTATTACTTTTGTTTGTACATCTTCATCGCTGTCCTGGTTTTGGACACTGCAAGGCTGTATGAAACTTTGTATCAAGAAGAAGGGATAATAAATTATTATAAGTAATAATTACTCGCCTTAAATATCTCCCGAGTAAAAATAAATGCATATCGGGAGATATTTTGAATTCGTATGGATATTTAAGGCAAGTAATTATTGCTTTTAATAATTCGCTATCTTTAAACCTTGTCTTATAAACATTAATTTATCATTAACAAAATAACAATATTTGACAAGTCAAAATATTTCACCAACAAACGTAGATATAATACAGTGTTTTCCAATAAGAGGTGTTATTTTGAATAGCCCGCTATTTCGGTAGATGTTTCTTTTGAAGCTGTCATTTTTTGACATTTGACAAGTAGAAACTACGTCATTAATAAAAATGGAACGATACACGCTTTAACAATGCATTGAAATTATTTAAATTCACTTGAGTGAATCAAATGCAAATCATCTTGAGTGATGAGGCCCATTTCCACCTCGGTGGCTTCGTCAACAAGCAAAATTGTCGCATCTGGGGCTCGGAAAACCCAAGAGTTATTGTTGAAAAGCCTCTTTGTCCTCAACGTGTGACTGTTTGGTACGGTTTATGATCCGGTGGTGTCATTGGACATTAATTTTTCTAAAATGAGGCTGGAGCAACAGTTACGGTGAATGGATTGCTCTAACGAGAGATGATTAATGATTTTTTATGGCCGGAATTGGATGATATTGATCTGGACAGCGTTTACTTTCAACAAGACGGCGCTACGTGCCACACAAGCAACGAAACCATTGATCTTTTACGATTGAATATCAAAATAACACCTCTTTTTGGAAAACCCTGGATGTCTCGACGCCATCTAGTGGAAAAATCAGCACTAACAAAGCTTTTCCTACTAAAACAAAGTTTATTGTTTAGAGGTTGAAAAATATAATAAGCAATAATTGTTGATTGAAATACTAGTACATATTGAATTATTTGGCTTGTTGCGAATAAGCCGACGTAGCTTAGTGGTTCAGAACACCTGATCGGCAATCAGAAGGTGCGGGTTCAATTCCCGTCGGCGGCATTTATTTTTGCTGGGGAAATATTTTCAATTTGTATGGATATTTCAGGCGAGTAAATATTGCTTAATAATAATTTGTTATCCTTTGTGCTATGCATAAAAACCTTGTCTTCTAAACATTAGTTTATCATTAAAACATTAGAAGTAAGGATATTGCGTAGTGTGTCGTTGTCGGTGGATATTTTCGCCTATGTTTGTACATTGCATTTTCGACATGTCCCACAATTTTGACTTGATATTTTATAGTTATGTATTTTAGAAAATTGGAAAGCCATGAATTGTTAATATGTAAAAATATTAATTTATTTTGTCAGTATACGACTGCCGAAATACATATTTTTTTAATGAATTATTTAAATCAAAAGGCAGTGTGATTTTAACATTTCTTATTTCGATACATAATCTGATTTCTAAATCTATCTTAGGAATGAGAGATGAATTATGTGGTGTCTTAAATAGCTTATACTATAGTACAGTATGCTTTTGTAAAATGTACAGTTTTTACGTTAATTTGGATCAAAACTAAAAGAAAATCACGTTTAACATTACTAGTAAAGAATCCGTTAGTTCCATTCCTTGACCACTTATATAAATACATAATTTTTTTTAAGGCCGTTTAAGGGCCTTTTACGAGTACCTACATAAGAATCGTATATAAAAATATAAACAATCATATACGTTTTTTTTTTGTACATAACTGAACTACCATAGAAACAACCATTTGCATTTTTAATTGATAAATTGAAGGTATCCACTGAATTATTACCTTTCTTATTGCCCAAAATAGGCAATAAGAAGTATACAGGGTGTATCGGCACTAACCCGACAAACTTTAACCAGCTATTCCTTAGCACATTTGGAATAAAAAATGTTATGGGCACTTTGCTGTCCGGTAGCATTTTTTTTCAATTAAAAACAAAAAAAATAAAAATTTCCACACTACATTGGCTGTCATTGGCATTGCTTTTCGTGTTCAACAGCTGTTATAAGCAAGTATGTCGAAAAGCGTCTTCGCTCTTTCGCACACACTAAATAATAATAGTTAAAAATGAGACGAATGGTGCCGTGCCATTTCGTTGTGACTGTAAAAGTGCGCCAATATAGGCACACACGTGCATTATTCAACGGAATTCGAAAAAAATATGGCCAGATGGGTTTTCAAACTTTGACAAAGGATAAAACAGTGGTGACATGTGGTGAAAATATGAATAGTAAATTTTTTATTAAAAAAAACGTTACCGGACAGCAAAGTGCACATAAGATTTTTTACTCCAAATATGCCAAGGAATAGCTGGTTAAAGTTTGTCGGGTACGTGCCGATACACCCTGTATAATATGCTAGTTAGTCCCAAAATTTCCGCACTGAAAAAATGTATATACTTCTAGTAATCTGGTACTGGAGAAAACTTTAAAATAACGAAATGGAAAACATAAAAATTATAAAAACGCGTATAAAATTTGGCGAAAATGACCAGATATAACTTAGTCGTCTTTTCTTCTTATTGGATGTTGGCTAGCATCAGGGAAATCTTTATGCTGCATTCTGTAGCTTGTAACAAGCAGAACTGTACTCGTACGAATGTTTTGAAGTTACGAGAAGTTGTATCTTCCTTTACTTTGTTTTTCATTAATCGTGTGGATTTTCGGTTGGGTAATCGTGTATTAGTCATTCCTCATTATGTGACAAAGATATAGAAGAAAGATTATATATAAGAGGGTCATCAAACCATTGTTCATTGTCCATCTTACGAATAGTTAAAGATGTCGATTGCAACATTAATAAAAAATAATAATTTAATAATTTGCCACAGTTGAGTGACTTGTTGCGTAATGTCGATGGTTCTAAATTTTCACACCAGGGCGGTGACACTGGAAAAACTCCCACAGTATTTTGCAATTCTAGGCATAATAATTCTCTATGCACCGATTTTTCATCAGCACAGCTGTACAAAAAAACGTCAAGTTAAGCCACACTTTGTCTCTTAAAATACAAAATATATATTCATCTATTAATTTACGCCCGTCGGTCTTTTACGTAAACAAGTATAAATTAATTACATTACATAGTGCACTCAAATTAACATAATCAATATATATTATAAATGTATGTGTACAACGATTCTCGGTACGATCAAAGGAGTTATATGGTGTGGTAGCACTCTATCCCTCATCCACGAAGAAGGTTCCCGTTTTTACCTGAAGGGCGTGCTTTTGAAGATATAAAGTCTCGAAGTTTCGTTCCCTCGAAATTTCTAGAATAGTCCAGAACATTCGAGAGTATAGAGAGCATTCCACAACATTCTGGTATGTTGTGGAATGTTTGGGAATAGCCTGGAACGTTAGAGAACATCCCGGAACATCCCAGATCATAATGAATTTAAAACGATATTTCAGGCCGTTTTCTGATAAACTATTAATAAATACGTAATCGTGACAATGCATTGGTATCTTTAAAAAGTATAAAACAAAGTCACTATCCGTGTCTGTCTGTTTGTGCGCTTAGTTCTTCTAAACTATGCAACAGAGTTTGATAGGGTTTATTTCCGGTAGGTTTATATACATATATAGTAAATGGATATGTATCATACATAGAAACGTTGCTTGAAAAGGTTTTAGCCGTGTTTGTTGACCAGATCTGAATAGCCAGGTTCTCCCCCAACTTCCTCTTCCCCATCTCCTTTCCCTCTCCTCTACCTTCAACTTCATAACATACCCCGATTGGGGATGCCATAGTCTCACTAGCTACAGACCGTTGAGAGCAGTTGGGACTCTTGTGCGTACCGTGAAGGCTATTATTTTTTTACAATGACACATTCAAATATTATAAATGACAGTTTTTAAGTATTCGTATTTCGTTTTCATCATCAGTCTTCAAACACATTAACTTTGGTTGAGGGTCTGTGAGTCTGTAAATGATCATATCTCGAATTTCTTTTGAATTCAACTGTCATTTCCAAAATTCGAAATGACTGTCAATAATTCAGAAAAGCGATAAACTACCTATCTCTATAAAACAATATTGTGCGGTATTCACATTTAAAAAAATCAAAATACTAATGTTCACTTTAAATGCTAATAACTTCGTCATTTTTAGAGATATCGAAAAACTAATTTACAAATAATATAACAACTGACAAACATGCACTAAACCAAAATAGCAACCAATGAACATCGTGTCAAGATTTTCTATACATAAAATTCACAATTTATTAAACTGTCGATGAAAAACCGAGCTTTATTGTTTACCATTTATCAGCAAAAACGTATTTAGCAGATCGTGTGGAGATTCAACATTCAACCACTTGTCACTTGCCAACTCTTACCACTTTCTCCTCCCAGTGCATGTAGATACTATCAGGTCCATCTAATCTCTGGTCGTGAACAATGATCACGACTGTCTATTCTCCCATTGTTATTTTTTGCTTGTTGCCTCGTGTATTTCTCATAGTATTTTTTATGTTAGTGTTGCCACTGTGCGGATCGTTTTTATAGACGTAATGGCTCGTTTTTATCTTTACACATACTTAGAGACACCCATTCATAGCTTTAATTTTAAGAAAATAACTGTTACAGCTTTAATTTTGAGTTTTAATAGCGTTTAAAGCTAAATAGGATAATGTCAAGGAATGCGAGTCGGCAAGAGGGGATAAACAATTAAACTAGCAAAATCACTTGAAACATGTTTATTGTATTATTGATTGAAACTCAGCATGGCACACGTTTCTACAGTACCTAGAGATCTGTTCTCGTTCTAAGATCTGTCAATACAATATTATAACGACTAAAAAATCTTTTTTATTATCGCTAAAAACACCATTTATCGCTTTGATTCGCGAAAATATTGTTAATGCTATGAATGTACCTGATTTTTAATTCATGACATTATTTGGAATAAAAAAAAATAATGAAATTTTTGTGGTCCAGTGACAATTTTGACATTTTTTTGCTGCTAAAACAAACAATTGACCACTCTGCCGAATAGCCGCTCAACCCTTACCCGACCCTAAATAACCTAACCTAACTGTCTAATACCTACTGATGTAATTATGCATAATTTAAAAGATAGTCTATACCTCCTGAAATGCTATAAGTTATTCGTACCGAACAACTACCGCCAGGGACGGCACCATGATCTAATATGTATCCCACATAGCAGAACGGACGTACTGGCTCGACATAATGACACGAGGTATGGCGCTATCAAATAATATGTCTAAGACTGTCGACATTTTATGCGATACATTATCGATTATAAATTTGTATTTTATATTTCTTCTTTTTGTTTAAATATGTACTTTAAATGGACAAACAGGGATCACTAAGTCAAGTCCCTTAACACCCTGTACAGATAAGTAAAGAGAAAAACTGGGAATTATAACGGAACTTTATTAAATGGGACTTTTACAGAGTTTGAATATTACCTATGAAATTTGATGAATTGTTCATATTTTGTGAAGCAGCACGTTTTTTTTTTTTTAATATTAACTCCACACATGAGGCCCTGAAGAAAATAATTTCTCTCAGGGCCTATGTAATCTTTGGGGATGCTGTGTGGAGGGTCTTTTTGTGGAGAGGAAGGAGTGAACATGGGTCTTGAAGAGTCCCATGTTGTAGGAGGGAGGAAACACAGAGGCCGGCAGCTCGTTCCACAGCCGAGCTGTTGAACATAAGAACGAATCGTAGAAGCGACCCGTTCTCATGTGACAAATGTCAACCGTGTACAAATGTTGGGCGCGCGTTTGGCGTGTATCCCGACTACGCACCGGTGCCGAAGGGATCAATGACGCTAGTTCCTTAGAGCATCTTCCATTGTAATACCGATAGAACAAGGACAGCATACCTACCTGACGCCTGTGCTCTAAAGATTGCAGTCCGTTTATTAAGATTGGGGAATCTATCAAACGGACCGCCCGTTTCTGCACAGAGTCAAGGGTTTTTTTCAGGTATTTAGGGGCTCCGGACCAGAGATGGCTGCCAAATTCGACAGTAGGGCGCACTTCCGATTTGTACAGGGTCAGCAGTTGTGTACTATTAAAGTATCTGCGGGCCCTGTACAGTACGCCCAGCTTCTGAGAGGCCAACTTTACTCTGGCTTCGATGGAGCCCCCGTACCTGAGCTGGTCACTTATAGTTACACCAAGCATATCAATGGAAGGCCTGTTCGGAAGATTGCTTCCGTTGAAGGAGACTAGATTATCATTTGGATCCCTTTTAGACGTAATCAGACAGGATTGGGTCTTTGAAACATTAAATTCGACGAGATTATTTTTACCCCAGGAGGAAATACTGCAGGTGTCACGTAACAGGGAATGCTATTCGCAGACCAGTAGAACTTTAAACAAAAAAAATGTTAGAAAAAAGGAAATGAACCAAAACTAAAGTAATTAAATAATATTTAACTAACCAATATAATTATTAAATTAACCTTATGGTGCTCGCGCCAGCGGTGTTTAGACAGCACCTTAAGAATACAAACATAGCATTCTATCAGAATTTAAATAAAATTATAAACAACTTTAGTCCGCAATTGCAATTTGTTCGTTTGTTGATTCGCTAAGTGGTGCACGTATCTTTCTTCCCATCGACTCATATCGACACGTCAGTATTCAGTTGCAAAGAGGCAGCATGGTGTTAATCACATTTTTGATACTGGTTCGTTAATTATCTACAAAAATTGTAACAAACTCTATTACCAAATTGATAAAGACGAAAATGAAGACGTATAGTTTCTAATAATTGACAGTAAAGTGTTTTAGCGTCTTCGACTAGTATTTTTTGTTCCTATTATAATACCCCGCATTTCCAATTTTTACTGATTACACATTTCTCTTTAATTCTTTCAGTTTTTATGTTCCAAAAAAAATTGTTATTTATGTTATAAAAAAGATAATACATAATACATTTTTAATGCCGAAGTGTTAATAATATGAAATTTTCTCGACAGAAAAAACAATCGTAAAATAAGCACAGAAAATTATTAAAAACATGTTTTTTCTGTTATTTAATATGTTAAAGGTATTAAAAACTTCATAGTGCATCTTTAAATGCAATTAATACATTTGTCTACAGATTTTTGCTGTATTTCAAACGAGTCATGTTTTATTAAATATTTTCGCTTAAGGCGATCCAATACCAAGTAATGCAAAATCAGATGTTTTTGGTTTGAAAATTTGATTGCTTAGAAATACTACGTTTTTTTAATATTAGCGCGCTCCCTCTAACATTCGCATTTACATATCACCCTTTCAAACCATTTTTGAACGCTCACTACGAGGCCTTAAGGTTCTAAAATTAAAAGAAATGTTTTTTTTATGTTATATTACAGTTAAATAATAAAATTAAATGCTTAAAATATTTTAATAAAGTTTTTTTTTGAACTCCACAATTTATGCAACGAGGTAAATATCCAGAATTAATGGACACGGTTAATACCCACAAATTATTTTAAATAACTTTTAGAAACAACCACTGCAATCACCAGAAATGTAAAATAATGCATTTTAATAGTGAATTTTTCACTCGGCGGCCATTTTTACTAATTTTAAGGTTATTTTATTTTTTTATTTAAACCATACTAACAGAAGAAGCTGGGGAAGCCCTGGGAAAACATGACACGATCAAGTAAACCAAATGCCAAGGCCAGAATAAGATTAACAGAGGGGCAATACGAGATTTATTTAATAAATTTTTTTATTTTACAAATATTATACAGGTTATTTTTTCATATGTAGCACAAGCTTGTCTTAGTAAATAACTGGCAAATATCTAAGACCCTATTTTAGCAAATAATTCGTTTGAGGGGTAGATAGGTTGGCATTTAAATATAATTCTCAAAATTTAGTTTATTTCTCAAGATACGGTAATAAAGATGATGTATGGACGTAAATGAAGCAAGGAGTATATGCCAAGACATAGTTGTTTGGCGATCCTTCGCCTATGCTTATTCCTGCGAGAGAAACGGCGTGATGGTTAGTTAGTCATACAAAAACAAATGTTTAAATATTCCTACAAATATTAAGTAAAATTGAAGTGCGGTGTAAACACCGCAGCGCGATCACTAACGATATTCCTAAACACACGATCGCCTAGAGGTTAAAAAACTTTTGTAAAAATATGTAACGCTTTCACAGGCAAATTTGAAAATTAAAAACTAGCAGGTATCTACATACAATTCCAATGCGATGAGTGATGCATTAGTTTCGTTTGATATCCAAAAATACACAGAACGTGCGCTTTGTACCGCGAGTAAATAATGACATCAGTTGCTTTGTGAAATGTATGCACGATTTCTGAATGTTCCTTTTGCTTTTTTATGTTCGCGAACATTCGTAGAATTCGTAAACAGAATTAATCATGTTAAACGTGAACCTACAATTCCTTGAGAATTACAATAATTCACAAAATCCAGAAAATCCAGTTATAGTATATATACCATACATATTTATTTATTTATTTATATAGGGTGTCCGGCGGTAAAGTGCACAAATTATATATGATAATACCAGTAAAAAGATAAATTTAAACGTTTTAATGTAGTTTTCAGGTACAAAATATGAACTGTTTATGAAATAAATTCAACGGAATTCAAATTTTTTTTAATGTTTTTACTTTTACCACATGTAGAATCACAACAAGTATCGACCTGGTTAGAGACCACTATTCAGAATCAAAAAGTTGCAAGAAATGGTTTGGTGAGCAAATTTGCACAACCAAAATGAATTCATTCCAATTTTCCTCTTCCCTATCTTTCTCTCTTTCCATTCCCTTCAACCTCGCAACATACCTAAAATGGGGTTTGCGCAGTCCTGCCGTGGTAACTAAAAACAAAGTGTCTTCCTTGACTTTTCACAGGATAAATAGATTTTATTTTGGTTGAGTTGGGATGGGTGGGAAGGCCAGCATAAAATGTTTCCGCGAGACTTAAGTTATGATTTGTGTCTTCCTTGAGAGTCTTAAAGAAGACCTTGTCTTTTTAGTTACCACAGCAGAGTCTCACTGATTCCGTACAATCGGCAGCATTTGGGAGTCCCAACTGTTCCTAACTATCCGGAGATAAAGGGAGATTGGCTTCTTCGATTAGTGCATGTTGTTAGTAGGGCTGCCACCTCTCCGGGTTTGACCCGGAGTCTACGGGTTTGCATGGTGCATGTCCGGGCTACGGATTTAACATCGATATCTCCGGGTAATATGCTGACAGAAGCCATACTATTGCTAGAAAAAAACTCCGTGACAGCTGCTGAGTTGCACCCAATTATGAGAAACATAAAAAACAAGTTTGAAAGCCGACTGCATGATTAATTTTACGGTGCCAAAATAATGAGAAACATAAAGTTTTTGAAGCCTTCTGATCAGGATTAATTTAAAAAAAGAAACCAATGAGGTTTACAGGAGAACTCTTGAATACATAAAGAAAAATTATGATTTTTTTTATTTTTTTTTATTCTTTATTTTGGCTTTCACCCATTAAGAGTGATCTTGGCCATACATTACAACATTTTTCTTATTAATAAATACAACAAATTACAGGATAAAATTGACATGATTGACAAAACAACATTGATAAAACAACATAACATAACATAACGTAACATAAATAAACCAAACATAACATAAACATAACATAACATAAATATAACATAACATAAACATAACATAAGCATAACATAACATAAACATAACATACTTAACATAAACGGTACAGAGCTGGTAACAGTAGATTATCACAAAATTATAAAAATAGGAACTTGTGTACAATATAAGTGGGCGCTTTTCGTTATTAAACCAAAGATTTTTCTAAAATTAGTAGCGTTTTTTTAAAATAGAATTATGAAATTGGCAATCTTATAAACAAACACAGCATATGGGAGTAAACAAATGTGATTATAAAACATAAAGATAAACATAACACAAACATACTATGAACATAACATAAACATATCATAACATAACATGCACATAACATGAACATAACATATCATAAACATAAACCTACCATAAACATAACATGGGTGTAACATAAACATAACTTAACAAAAACAATACAGAGCTGGTAATAATGGGTAATTACAAAATTATAAAAATAGGAACCTGTGCACAATAGCAGTGGGCATTTTTTGTTATTTAAAAGAACAGATTTTTCCAAAATTAGAAGCATTATTTTTTTTTAAACAGTTCTATGATATGAATATAAACAAATACAATAAAAGAATCAAGAAAAATATACAAATGCATAAAGAATAGTGTTTTAACTCAGTCAAAATATGCAGAGTTGGGATTAGTAAAAATAGATGAAAATAGGAACCTGAACAAGTGAATACAAATGAAAGTGAAAGAAATTTGGTTTATATTTATTATTATGGTCAGATATTAAGGCCATTTTTATAAATAAATTTTGCCAACAAATGGTAAATTTCAGGAGTGTTTAAACTAAGAAGGCAGGGAATACTGGTAGGCAATTTAATATCAAGTTTTACCAATTCATGCATGAAGTTTGGAAATTGGTCATTGATAGGACACTCAAAAAAATTATGGTCCAGAGTATCCTCTGACCCACACAGTACGGCGAACTGACTATGTGGAACCTGGCAAGATGGCTAAGACAACAAGTGTGACCCAGCCGCATTCGGGTTAAGGAAGAAATATATTTTTTAGGCATGGTAGTGTATTTGTGAAACCAGGGCTTAACAGGAATAGAAGGTTGAATTAATGAGTACTGGTGACCTTTTATCAGAGAAGATTTTTTCCATTCAGAAGACCATTGGAGTTGGTACTTAATTTTTAGAATAGGGAAATGGTCTCTAACCGGAATAGGGATATCACTTAACGGACCATGGGCAGTGGCTTCCTTAGCAATATGATCAGCCATGTCATTCCCAGTAATACCGAGGTGTCCCGGTATCCAGGCTAGGACCACTGATGCATGAACCAGTGACATGGAATGCAGTAGGTCCCTGATCGAGCAGATTAGAGAGTCGCTACTGGAATTGAGTGGGGATGCGCTTATTTTTTGTAGTGAGCTAAGCGAGTCTGAAAGGATGAGTGCGTTTTTAATATTTAATGATTTGACGAGTTGAAGAGCTTCTATGATAGCTATGCATTCAGCAGAGAAAATGGAGCATTCTTTGGGAAGTTTGTGTGGGAAACACAATTTTCTGTGAGGAACATAGACACTGGCCCCGCAATGGGAGTCCTGACTGAGTTTGGAGCCATCTGTGAAAAATTTTATGTAATTTGGCCAGTTGTTTTCAATAATTGTGTTAAATTCTGCATTATTTAATTGAGTTGAGTTTTTAATGTTTTTTTTACTTATTCCTATAAATTGATGGACCTTCGGATAGAAAGTAAGGCTTTCATAGGGGTATGAGTATAAGGGAAGAGATTCATTGAGATAGGTGTTTGTAGATAAATCCAGGAAAGAGTTGTAGCAATCATAAAAAAGGGGAGGGGTATGATTTTTCCAAAAGTGATTTGAATTAACCTCATACTTTAAGGATTGAAGTATAGGAATCAAGGGATGGGATGTTATTGAACATGTTTTGTAAACATATTTTTCTGCTAGGCATCGCCTTCTTATATGTAAGGGAGGTTCGCAATTGAGGATTCTGTATTCAAAATCTTTTGCAAATTCGATCTAACAAGTGCAGTAAGTTACGAAGATACTGTGGAATCTGTCGAATCACTTGGTTTGAAAAATGTCGACGACGATACACTTTATGACGAGACCCGAAAATTAAACCAAGTATTTCCTCAGTTGGTACAATCTAGTGATTCAACATTGTCTGTTGATTTACGATGGGTTCAGTTATTCAAAGTCACTTCAACCTTCACCGAACTGCCAAAAATAATTGGAAATTTTTTTCAATCCCTATATGCAATGCTTTTGTTGAAGTTTTTGTACTTTTCTTTAATCGGAAATTTGTGGACAGACGAGCGAAACTGCTTGTCAGTGGACATGGTGAAGGCAGAGTTAATTGTGAAGATTAATTACAATATGAATTGCCAAAAATTTTTGAATTTTTTGAAGAAACCTGAGCAAGAAAAGATGCTTAAAAATATCTCTTCAGAATGAAAAATATAGTTTTAAGTGTCAAACTGGTCCAAGTCAGCTTAGCACTAGCTAAGTCATTGTTATTTAAAAAAAACATTACCAATAGTAATTTACCGTGACATTTTGCCTTATTAAATAATTCATACTAAAAAACGTTTTATTTTAATAAAAAAAACTATATTTATAAAATCTCCGGGTCTACTATTTTTGAAAGGTGGCAGCCCTAGTTGTTAGACAGGAGAGAAGGATGAAGGTTAAAATGTATCTGGCCATAGAAACGGTCACCAAATTAAGCCAAATTTAATGGCCCACACAGGAGGCCCTGAGGAAAATAATTTCTCTCAGGGCTTCTATCAGTCACATTTTGGGATGCTGTGTGGATGCTATTTTTTAAGGAAATAAAAGAGATAAAGTTGTGGGGAAGGTAAAAGTTATGAGGGTTGTGTAGGTATCTAAGGATCAGTGTGTACAGGAGTGACAGACAAATGAACATATTCTTCCCACTGCGGCGCAAGACGATGGGTTGAGGAGAGGTTAAAGGATCTCCTCAAACCAGCCTCTCTCGATCTGGCACACCACGCAGCTTGTGTATCTTGTGAACTCGGGTATCACACAATAAATGGTTCCTCGCAAACCAGCATACCAAATCGACCGTTTAATGCAACGCGCAACGTATCAGTTCTCAATGGTCGTCTTTCACTTGGACAATACTGACAGCTTGTATCTACGTGAAAATGATTTGAAGATTTCCTAGCATTATTGTTGAAAATGTTGCTGTTTCTCCTCAACAAGGAATTATGAACAATGACAATTCTTACAAGCACACATTTAGCGGAACTTACGTAAGGAACATCGTTCCGCTTGAGCTGTAGCAATTGCACGAACTGTATGTTATTTTAGAAAGGAATGTATACGCAGTGCATTATATGCACACATTGTACACTAGACACAATTCAGTTTTTTCCCATATCGAAAAACACATTACTCGAATTATCATTCAAATCAATATTTGGCCAGATGCGGTTCTATGTATTAGCCCTAATAAAACATGATTTGCCGCTATGAATTCTTTAAGGAAAAGTTTTATGCACGTTATCATTGTTATATTAATGTTATGTTGCCCTGGTTATAATTCTGCTGATGTAAAGCAAAATATAATAGAAAAAAGGGAGAGATATGGCATGTTTGCGTGCCGACTGTCTGTCTGGTGGATACATAGCCGCTGTTTATCGTGGTTTAAGGGTGTTGACGACACTTATGGGTCCGTAGTTAGCGTTCAAAAAGAAGAAGAAGATTGTTTGAAATGGAGATATGTAAATAAGGATGTTAGAGGGAGCGCGCTAATTTAAAAAAAATCACCTGATACGTGAATAAATATATATTAGATATTTCTACATATATTTTAATTAATACATGAATATATATGATACCGATCGCTCGAGTAGTTATGCGCTTGGCTTTCATATAATGTTGTCTGGTGGGGTTCTTGTCACAAGACTACCATACTAGAACCTTTAAATAACAAAAATTATTTAAAAATAATAATATTATGTTGATAAATTTTCGTCAAACAATTGGTTGAGTTTTAGAGAGTTGAGCGCAGAAATAGAAGGATTTATGCTTGCCATTCAGGATAGAGTCATTAATACTAAAAATTATAGAAAGCATATACTCAAAGATACAAATCAAATTGATGATTTATGTAGAAAATGTTTGGCTTTTCCGGAAACTATAGAACATATTATATCGGGATGTTCTATATTAGAATCGTCCGAGTATACATTTAGGCACAATCAAGTTTTAAAAATAATTCACCAAAGTTTGGTAATTAAACATAACTTGATTGACTGCCGTAATATAATACCATATTATGAATACGAACCAAATTAATTTTTAGAAAAAGAATTTTATAATATATATTATGATAAAACTATACTAACAGACCGAACGATTAGTCATAATAGACCCGATATAGTTTTACATGACAAAATTAAAAACAAAACTTATATCATTGATGTCGCTATTCCGAATTCCTGTAATATTCAAAAATCTGTTAATGAAAAAATAAGAAAATACACAGATTTAGGAAATGAGATAAAAAGAATTTGGCATTCTCAGACTATAAAAATATTACCATTTGTTATTTCGGCTACTGACATTATACTCTCTCATTCAAAATTTAGGCGTATTTAGATATATCAAAAATTTATATTTAAAATGCTAAAATCAGTCATTTTAAATATATGTAGGATTACGAAAGATTTTTTAAATATTTATGTTGAGGGATCAGTAGGATTTTTAGGCCCTGTTGGAAGTTCTACCGGTCCGAACCCTCTGATATGAAAATATCTCAAGTCGGTGAATTATTTTCCCATTTGATCTCTTGTGAGTTGACATGTTGTTTTTGTATTATTTTGTATTTATTTTGCTTATATAATGCACTTGCATAATGTGGGTTGACTAGATGATTATTTGTGGAAAAGTGTGTGGAAGGGTTTAGTTTTTCCTATGGGGAAGATTTAACCCGGACATAAAATCGGAAATTATTATTAATAAAAAAAATAATATGTGAGAAAAGTTTTTTGCATTCGTCACAGTTATTATATACTGAAAGTAAAATTACGTCAGTAAGCCAGTTGTACATAATATAGGCTCTCATTTTTTTCTACAACACTATTACTGCCAAAAGATACTAACAATAGATTGGGTTCTTCTTTAATGTATCAGCCGGTGTATACTAGAACATCCTTTGGACTAAGTAGTTTTTCTTATAAAGCTCCGTTTTATAATATGCTTAGTGAAAATATAAAAATTGTAGGTTTGTTAAATTTATTCAAGAAAATGGACAAATTTCCAGACTGAGAGTGCTGAGAGTGGTGATTTTCGATCGATCGTGGCTTTTGTCATAAATCACAGTAGAAAACCTGCACAGCCTCATCTCGACACAGAAATTCCCTGGTGAGATGAGCGACGGAGAATTTTATTGTAATGTACCATTTTATGAAGGAATAAATAAAACAAATATAATATGAATAACCTCAAATAATAATATTTAGAATAAAAATGTTCTGTGAAAAAAATGAAGACAATGTTGGTAGTTCTTATTCGAAGTATGATACAGTTAAATACGACCGGAGGAGATATGGTCCCATTAGCTCAGTTGGTAGAGCGGTGCCCCGGCAAGACAAGGGTCCTGAGTTCGAATCCTAGATGTGACCGTAACTTTTTCTGTTTTAAATTTTACTTTTAGGAATCGCTAATATTTTCTTATATTAACATTAAAACAGCCGAAAAGTACATTATTGTATTTTGTTATGGTACGTATACATTTGCGAACCGATACGCGAACCGAGTCACGAATTACGGGAAAGGAACGAGGTAACTGCAAGCGGCGTTTCGCGCCATTTGCGGTTGCTTCGTTCCTTTCCAATAAGTTCAGGTTCAGCTCGCCAGTCCTGGTACTAGTAAAGTTGGCACTAGGTACTACCTACTATGAATGTACTAAAACCCCGAGCGACTCGTTTCCTAGTAAAAAAATGAGATCTTCGAAACAAAATGGTCCCTGAATTATGACGGCCGCTAATGTCTCATTCAAATGATTGGTTTTTTCAAGTCAACCCAATTTATTACTGTTGAATTGCTACTAAATACTTCACTTATTGGACAATTCTCTGTTTTTATTTATTTTTTACATATATTTTTTACAAATAATGTTGAAAAGAATTTGATCTTACAGAGGTACCTTGTTCTAAAGTCACATTGTACATGATGTGCGGATTGATCAAGTTTTCCATGTAAGTATGTTAATTTTTTTTAGGTAAGTTACTGGTTTGTTTTTTAAAGAGAAAAATGATATTTCAAAGATCAATAGCTCGTGATGGAAATGGTGTCACAAGATAAGTGATTTGAAACAGAAATTCATCAAGAAAATTCAAATATTCATCTCATCGTATATCTCCACCCCATTCGAATTTCGTAAGCATAGTTTTGTACTGGAAATTTAAGCCCCGATTAGGTAAATATTTGGAACAAGGCATTTCTTGTGTTATCTTTATTCCGTGGGCACTAACTACCTTTTCCCGCGTTTATATTAATTATGTCAGGTTTGGAAAAGCGTTCAGTGCCATCTAGCGACCGGCGAAACAATTAATCGAATGAGGTGATGATCTCGGCTAAGCATCTGGAAAACCATCGGCTCAATGCGGAAAACTAAACAAAAATATCTTGCACCTTGTCGATAGATGTCTCTAAACATATTTTATTATTATAGATTAGATTGGTTATTTATAATATAGTGTTGACATTAGTTGTAGTAGCGATTATATCTCTTGGTTTTGGAGATAATTTATTTAAATATATATGACCCTGTGGCATACCGATAAGCTTTTTTTACTCTGGTCATGAGTTTAAATGTCAACGGGGGTGATTAAAATTAATTTTGACGGGGTTTTTCATTGACATATTATCTCTGTTGGTTTTTACACAAATATCATTTTTATTATTTTTTTTCCTTAACATTATTATTACGTGTGCATGGTTTGCGGTCGACCAAATGGGCATGCAATAAAATATCCTAGATGAAAGAGTCAAAAACAGAAGCTAAAAACTTAGTGAAAATTTTATTCAATTGAAACCTTACTAATATGGAAACTGACATAAAATGACCCAGCCAAATAGAGTTGTTTATCTGTTGTATAAACTTCACATAATAATACATTCACAGGTAACACAAATTAAAATGGAACTTGTAAAAATTAACCCCACCTTAGGTACTAGATTTTTGTATTAAAAAATGAAAAAAAGGTGAAAAAAATGCTTACCACAAATATTTTAATCAAAACGTCGAAAAACTTCAGCAAATTCAAATTTCTAAAAACACAGTCTTTTTAGTTGAATAAAAATGTCACTTCACTGTTTACCTCATTATATAATAAAATAAGTTTTAAATGGCCGTTAATTCCCCAAAAAACAACTACAAAAAACTGAAATTTTGAACGTATTGCTTGCATATCTTAAAATATGTATTTCTTCGAAACATGTTTACGAACACGTAAATTAGGCATTTATTTTATTTAAAACTTGACTTTAAGATTAACGCGACGTTCGTTATAATCTACGTGTTCATAGACGGCGTTAATTTAAATCTTTTTTTTTAAATACCCCTTTTACAAGTAATGCTTTACGACGATATTGATTAATTATTTGTTTGCGCCCGTACATACGAAATATAAATATGAATAAATAGTTTAGTCCGTTCTATGAGGGTTGTACATGTAAAGCATAACTTAAATAAAAAAGCGAAATTTAATAAAATAATTTAAAATAACGCCATCTATGGACATGTAGATTATAAATAGTTTTTGAATCATCGGTAAAATATTGTATTTGTGTGCCTTTCTCGAAAGAATTAAGTCTTTGAACGAACAAAACTATTGATTCATATTCATATTGCGTATATACGGGCGCAAACAAATGATTTGTCTTAATATTGTAAAGCAACACCTTGCAAAAGCGTATTTAAACAAAATTAATTAATAAACGCCATCTGTGAACACGTAGAATACAACGAGCGTTGCGTTTAACCTTAACATATGGACAATAAAATTCAATTTGAATACAGGTATTACCCCAATTTTTTACATACAATGAGAGTAAATTTTATAACATGCAATTATTTTATAAATCGTTATAAATACTTGACTAAAACTGACAATAAATAACACACATTAGTTATAGATACATTGAGTAATATTAATATAATAGTGAATTGGTCAAAATAATAGAAATTATTAACAAAAACATTATTAGAATCACAAATCATAACTGCCATTTAGCGGGGTAAAATCACGGATTTAGCGCATGCGCCAGTTTGCCAAAATATAATGTTGTCAGTTCTTACGCAGCATAGAAAGACATTTTTTTATTAGTTATAATTCGAAATAGAAATTGTTCAGTATTTATACAATGTGAAACAAACACACCGTTTAACGGTTGTAAGGTGATTTTTTATTAGTAAGGTTGAGTGTTTATGTAAAACAATGTTACATATTGTGATATCGCCCTGGAATGAAGGTTGTTTATTCATTTCTTGGATCACTTGTTCCAGTTTTGAAAATCACAAAAAATAATTTTCTGTAAAATATTGTATTATAGAGGTAGGTATTTTATCGCTTTTTTGAATTATTGACAGTCATTTCCAAAATTGGAAATGACAGTTGAATTCAAAAGAAATTCGAGTTATGATCACTCACAGACAGACTGATGATGAAAAAGAAATACGAATGCTTAAGAAATACTGAATTTAGGTTAGCCGATAAGGATGGAATTCCCCAATGAGTTAGATGAACCGCTTAATATATCATAAGAAAAAATAATAGCCTTCACGGTACGCACAAGAGTCCCAACTGTTCCCAACCGTCTGGTGCCAGTGAGACCATGGCATTCCCAATTGGGGTATGTTGTGCGGCTGGAGGTAGTGGGGAGGGGAAGGAGATGGAAAAGAGGAAGATGGGGAAGTACCCGGCTATTCAGAGCTGGTCACCAAACACGGACAATGCCATTTCAAGCAACGTTTAAATTCTGAATTGTTGTCTTACAACAGGGCGATACTGAGAATATTTTCATCTCTGGAACGTACCGCAAATATACAATATATTAGTTTAAATGAGTAAATAGTGTAAAAACACAAATTAACAGTTAAAATTTACTTGCGCACGCCGTGATTGAACCCGTGACCTCCGGTTTGCTAGTCGGGGGTCTTACCCCCCGACCACAGAGGCTGGACGAATCAAGCGTCGTCCCGTCTTGCCGTCTTGCCACGCAAGAGTCAGTTTTACCCCCCTAGGCGAGCTAAAAGATGTTTCACATAAATAAATAATAATTTTGTTTTTCGTTTTTGTCCACAGAGGATCTGCTTGCTGTTCATCTTGGGAGCGCTGTGCCCCGCAGGCCCCGCTCTCTCCCACGGACGTCTCATCGAACCACCCTCACGCGCTTCGGCTTGGCGTTACGGTTTCGCCACCCCGCACAACTACAACGACCACGAGCTGTACTGCGGGGGTCTCACGCGGCAGTGGCGCAAGAACGGCGGGAACTGCGGAGTGTGCGGGGACGCCTGGGATCAGAAGACGCCCCGCCCGCACGAGTACGGCGGACGCTTCGGGCAGGGCGTCACCGTGAGGCGGTACCCGGTCGGGGCCACCGTGTCAACACGCGTAGAGCTAACTGCCTATCATGCAGGATTCTACGAGCTGCGAGTCTGCCCACACATGGAGAACACTACGCAGGACTGTCTTGATAAGCACGTGCTTGAGATGGAAGGCGGTGGCACCCGATATTATCCCCAGGAAGGGAACAAGATCTATGAGGTTTGTTTATTTTTAATGGATTATCCTTTTGAACGTTTAACTTGGGTAAAGTTAGGTTATTCAATTCCAGTCATTGACACGATCGTTCGAGTGAACACTATCTTTAAGCATTTACTACGTACCTTGTCTTCAAGTAAAAAATAATTTGGTTTAATGAAACAATATAATTAATATTGTTTCATTACATCAAATTAACTAATAAATAATACTGTATTTAACATTCAAAACTAGAATGCAATTCTGCCGTTTAGGTTACATACTAGCAAAAATACATAGAATTACAGGAACAAATTTATAAAGTTTATAATCTGTCTTTCTATATTTGAGAATGCATAGTGAGTTCTGTTTCGTATCTCGATTATGCTGGCTGTTTTTATACATATCTTGAAGAGAGTTATAGAGTGTGTAGGCAATATAATTAGAGACCTTGGCCTTGAAGGTTTCATCAATCATTTTTAGCTAGAACTTTAATTTTATTTACCCCTTCGAATGCATTGCTGCACTTTTTTGGATGTGTTGAAAAGTTTTAAATTATTTTATCATCTTCATTCCAGGTCAAATTCAAGCTGCCCTCAGACCTGTTGTGCGAACACTGCGTCATGCAGTGGCGTTACATAGCAGGGAACAACTGGGGCACCTGCTCCAACGGCACTACCGGAATGGGCTGCGGCCATCAGGAAGAGTTCAGAGCTTGTGCCGATATTGCCATCGCGCCAGCGGGCAGGATCGGCCCAGCATACGTTGCACCAACTAGACGACCAACCACTACCACTACAGACGTTAACACTTCGGAGACTATCGATGGTGAAACTGGAGCAACAACAGCAACAGAGAGTAGCACACCAGAAGTCGAAATTGAACATGAAACTCCAGATATGCCAGCTCCTCGTGGTTCTTTGTTGGCCAGCTTGCTACCAGCTGGTGGCACTCTTTTCGTAGTTTTGGCTGGTATGGCGCTACTATATCTCTATTATTACCGTGGAGATAGGATCAAGAGCTTGTTGAAGTCACGTGGAAGACTTGCGCCAGCCCCACCAGCTGTTCAAGCACCGCCGATGCGCCCTCCACGCCACAGAAAGCCGGCAGATACAGTATTAGAAGTGATACCTGATAGTAAAATTGAGCCAGGTTTCGAGACGATCAAGCTCAACGAGCACAGAATTATCTGAGCGAATAAAAGAAAAGACGGTAATCTTCCAAAAACTTTTTTTATGGCGTTGTCGCCTTTAAAGGTTTTTTTAAACAATATGCCTTTGGATATGAAACTCAAAATTTTGTGTTTTTAGATAAGATCTACGTTGTACGTCGCCTATGTCAAGGCAAAACTATATTATTACATCCTTTAAAAAAATCACATTCATTATTTGTATGTACGGGCGCAAACAAATAATTCTTCTTGATATTTTAAACATAACTAGCAAAAAGTGTTTATTTCTAAAATAATTAAATTAGATCTATGAACTATCAGATAATGAATTCTTCTAAGTATATCCAAGTTGAAACGAAGTGTTACTCCAATAATCTATGCGTAGAATGAGTCGGAATAGTAAAACTTTACCGTCTTTAAAACAAATATTTTTATCATGTTTTAAGGAATGCAAAACACATGTAAATATACCTAATATTAGTATGATAGTAGGTGAAGATTGCTAAGAGAATTTGTTTTAACATCAATCATCTAAAAATATAGATGATTGTAATAATTATTGCAGTTGGTTCTATTAAAAACTTGTGTAAATAATACACAATTCTAAAAATTCTATAAATATTAAGCGGGCGTATAAGGTCGGGTTAGTTCAAATCGTTACTCATAATCGTTGCGGGTGAGTATAACGGCCGTATAAGTAGCTGTCAGATTTATATCGGAAAAATTATTTAGTTTTAATTTAATTAATGCACCAATAACGTTCTGTTGCGTAATGAAATAAGCAGTAGGTAATACCTATTCGAAGCACTATCGGAGGGAAAGTTTAGATCGAAATATCGATTGACCAAAGCATAAACGGGATGCACAATCGAATTGGCCGGATTTCGATTTATTAATTTTTCAAATAAAAACAGACCGGGTCAGTAACATTACAAAATTTTATTTGAAGAAACGCGAAAGTTAGTAACAAAACGCGAAATGCGAAAATGACCGTGTTTTCAGGTTTGGAATAAAATGATGTCAGTCTAAAAAAAATGTCACGAATATTATTATATGTAACGATTTAACCCGAGCAGTATACGCAATACGGCCCTCTTCCTCGTATAGCTATACGAACGCTAAGGCGGCGTATTGGGGAATCTTTATAAATAAGACTTTACGCCTGTAGTACTTAGTACAATGTATGTAGGTAGTTTACATTGACTAGAGAGCGAATAACCTGACTAGTGTAAATAGATTACATAAAATATGCAGTAAAAATAGTAAATAAAAATCAGTACCTATGTAAACTGTAACCCTATGAAGTAATGAGGCTAGTATGAATAAAACATGTAAAAAACCCAATAATTAGCATTTTAAATGGCTAACCTATTTCTGATGACTTTATTATACTGCCGCTATGGGTGGAACTACAGTATCCTTCTTGAGAATCTCAATGACGATGCTGTGTTTTTACTTATGACTGCAAAATAACACTTTATCTAAATCATGCGAACACCTCAGCACAGGTTCTCCTAGTGAGGTGTTCACAAAACACTAATACTAACCCATACAGAAACTGATTATTAACATATTTGATACTGTGTTTTTACTTATGACTGCAAAATAACACTTTATCTAAATGTTGCGAACACCTCAGCACAGGTTCTCCTAGTGAGGTGTTCACAAAACACTAATACTATCCCATACAGAAACTGATCATTAACATATTTTTGTGTAAATGGTGCTTATTATGTAAATTATATCTAAGAGAATAAAAAAGAATAAATAGAATACAATATTACAAACGGACATTACGCAATTTAAATTATTAAAGTTTTATTCTTCGATATTTTTTACGATTGTTTTGTCGTTTTCAAATGAATTGGAAACCTGTAAAATTAACATTTTATACGGAACTAAAAAAACATACTTAATTACATAAACGTTTAATAAAATGTTTTTGTCGCTTCACTTTGCATTTAATTCATATAAAAATAATTGATAAAAAAATCTCAAAACTTGACAAATCTTTTGTTACATGAAATACAAATACAATATTTAGTATTAGAATGTTTTTTTTTTAAATAAGCCTCGGACAAACGAGTGTACGAGTATAATCATATATGAATGCGTAGATTATAACGTACGTTACATTTCCCTATCTAATAGTAATTCAAAAAGAGAAAGAACGAATTTTAAAGTGCCTATTAGCTTTTGCCGTAAAGATCGTAAGAGTACTTATACAAATAATCTATATTAATATTATAGGGTATTTGTTAATACTGCTGTCAGTGTTGTGTACAAAAAGCCACTGAAATACCCCATAGGATAAAAATTATTGTTTGTATCGATATGATGTTATTTGAAGAACTGAAAAAATCTTGAAAGTCTACTTTTTCAGGAGTCGTTGAATTATTAATGTCAATTCCTACTCAAATAGCCCTGGTATTCACAAATTATTACTGACAATTCCAACTTCAATAGCCCTGGTATTCACTATATCATTACTGACAATTCCTACTCAATAGTCCTGGTATTCACGATATCATTACTGACAATTCTTACTCAATAGCCCTGGTATTCACGATATCATTACTGACAATTTCTACTCAAATTGCCCTGGTATTCACTATATCATTACTGACAATTTCAACTCCAATAGCACTGGTATTCACGAATTATTACTGACAATTCCTACTCTAATAGCCCTTGTATTCACGATATCATTACTGACAATTCCTACTCCAATAGCCCTGGTATTCACGATATCATTACTGACAATTCCTACTCCAATAGCCCTGGTATTCACGATATCATTACTAACAATTCTTACTCAATAGCCCTGGTATTCACGATATCATTACTGACAATTTCTACTCCAATAGCCCTTGTATTCACGATATTATTACTGACAATTCCTACTCCAATAGCCCTGGTATTCACGATATCATTACTGACAATTCCTACTCCAATAGCCCTGGTATTCACGATATCATTACTGACAATTTCTACCCCAATGGTAAACCAGGTTCCTCCACTCATCGCTGGCCTGCGTTCCAAGCAGAGCCAAGGACAAATGGTACAAATAAAATAGTAACAAAATAATTTATATAATTCGTGCATTTATGAGAGTGCCCATACATTCTTCATGGCAGTATAAATGTAGTCTGCCCCACAAGAGTGGTGGCACACCCATGTAGGGGAGAGGGAGGGAGGGGAATTTTTTGTAGAATACATATTTTAAAACTATGTGTGGAATCGAATGAAAACCGAAAGTATCAATATTTGGTGAGATAAGACAGGTTTTTAGTAAAGAAACATGAAAAAAACAAGGATTAACCCCCTGGAGGCGCGATCCACCAGTTTAGTTTCATAAATGCGCGAGTTTTGTCTATTATCAAACCCTATTTTAACCATT
The DNA here is from genome assembly GCF_061612785.1 of Hesperophylax consimilis. NCBI lineage: Eukaryota > Metazoa > Arthropoda > Insecta > Trichoptera > Limnephilidae > Hesperophylax > Hesperophylax consimilis. The sequence continues at coordinate 6,492,871 of NC_142857.1, forward strand.
GAGTTATACAAATAGAGCCATCTTTGGCGTTCGAATCGGATCATTGTCCGATGTGAGATATCTCGGGCAACAAGCTCTTGCAGGGCACAGGTCACAAAATCTGACACACACGCTGAGATATTGGACAAGTCGTACTGGAAAATATAGGAAAAGCAATGGTATAACCTGTTATATGTAGGGTTTTACCATAATCAGCAGTCATACTAATTGACTTATTAACTAATGACTTATTAAAAATACCTTCGTCACCTTCGACCCGTTCGTTGAGTTCGTTCACGGTCGGAAGGATTCGGGCGACATCGACAGCTGCCACACCCTACTTCCCGCACGGGAACAATATTTTACACTAATATGATTTAAGGTTTTCATGTCCAAAAGTATTTTTGTTATTTGTTTTTGGGGTGTTATGCCGTGTTGCACTAACTTCTTCTTTAGCCAACGTTTCGGACAGCATTGCAGTGTCCATCATCAAGGCAGATGTGTTATTTATAACACATATGTGTTATTAATAACATATAAAAAATCGCAAAGTAAGCTCCGAAAATTATTAAAAACCAGTTTTGTTCTGTTATTTAATATGTTATGGGTATAAAAAGATTCACACTGTATCTTTTAATGCAACTTAAGCAAACTCTATTTCGCGTACTTATAATCTTTTTTTTTGTATTAGCGCGCTCCCTCCAACATTCATACTTACATATCTCATCTCCCTTTCGACCCATCTTTGAACGCTTAATGAAGATGCCTGTCAGAATACATTGAATAAATCTGTCTGCAATAAAAAAGGAAAGCAGTCGAAAATGCCCTAAACGGATAAGTACAGAAGGTAAGGTAAGTTTAGCATATATTCACGTGTTACAAAGTCATCAAAGGACATTCAGCGCCATTTTGTCTTTTTCACGATTGAAAGTTTCCCGTTAAATGCCGATTCTAATTCCGTTTCATCTTTTCTACAAATTGTGATTATCAGAAGAGGACAGCTATAATATTGTCAGCTTATTGCAATTTTATTAAAGTTGAAACGCACCTAGAATCGGCGTTTAATGGAGACATTTAAAACGTCAAAAATGTCGCCTAGTGACCGTTTGATAAGAATGTTACATTTGATTTTTTGTCTAATCCTTTTGTCTTTGCCGAAATTTTCAAATTCGGAATCGTGTAAAGTAAATTGTCCTTTCTTCTATGAAATGACACAACGTTATACAAAGAAACATTTCCATTATTTGATTTTTTTACAACTTTAAACTGGTTTAATCGACAAATTCCTTTTTTTCAATTCGTGTACAGATATTAAACTTAGCTTTTTTGTTCTCAGTTCAAACTTATCGTCTTTGAATGACGATGTCAATGCCAGGAGTAAAATAAAGTTGAATTTGCAAAATAAATATTGATTATTTTGTTATTTTTGGCAATTTGGCAATTAAAATGCAACGCCGTAAAATCTTGTATTCGACGTGACTGGTACTTAATGACAAAATCTTGTATTCGACGTGACTGGTACTTAATGACAAAATTAGACATTAAATTTATAAGTAGGTATTTCGTGAATTGTAATAATTTTATTTTAATTCCACTCGTCATTTCCCGGTTTCGCCCGAGCTCATATCAAACATCTAAAAAATAATTATTTATTGTATTGAAGATTCGAAAATATTTAACAGTTAAAATGGATGTTGAAAAGCTCCATAGAAAATAGTTTCACTGACCAGAAAATCCATAGATCCACTGATTTTCGATTGTATAAAACACAAGTTTTATAAATACAAATTTCTAGCGGACACCCGTGAAAAATCAAATGATATTTTAATTTCAATTTTGAAAATGGCAATTAAAATAATAATTTGTAAAACTATATAATGTACCTACCCACTATTCCTGTACCTGGAATTCTTCCAATTTTGAAAATTACACTTTAAGTCAATGCAAATTTGAGTTCACTGAATCTGTTTTCACGCAGGACTAACGCACAGACGTCAGACAACCAACATTAATATTTTTGATTATGATTATAGTATTTATTTCATTAACCAGTTGAGTTTGCGCTAAATATATATAACACAAATTAAACTATGTGTTTCTCTGAAATAGAAAGATTTATTTTTCATTTCACATTTAGTAAAATATTAATTAAATTATCGGACAGTTAGAAACATTACCTGAAATACAAAGAAACGACATTTAAAGATTATTTGTCGATCTTCTTATATTAAATAAATTAAATATTTCAATGACTCAAATGTCAGCCGCGAGTAAACAATAATGCTGTTTAATGTGTAACCAAGACAACACATCAATGATATTTGAAAAGCGAATAAAATAAAATAAAAATTCATAATTCAAACACAAAGGAATCCTAGGCATTTCTAGGTAGGTACTTATTAGTACTTATTCCTTCACATATATTTAATAAAATTACTTTCACGGATGATTTGCGTTGCTAATTCAATCTAATAACTTATGATCTTTTATTTAAACATGGATTTCTTCTTTATTATTAAGAATCTATGTTCTTCAATATTTCGCACCAAAACCAAGACGCCCTGTAGTTTTTAATTTATGTAGATACTTACAACAACGTATCAAAGTTAAAATTATGATAATTACATGAGTCACCTAAAAGGAACATTTGTAAAGAATTTCCATACAAATGTTGTTTATCAATAACACCTAAAATAAAATTCCTTAATTTTGATCCTTTTTCATAATTTTTTGTTAAGTTTAATATACTATGACGGTTCATAGACTAAATTATATGAAATATGGAGCTGGAGGCGAAAGGTACGGTGGAAGGGTTCGAGGATGCTTACATCAGCCTACATTGACCGCCGAAGAGCGCACATTGAAAAGAAAAGTTTGCTAAAGTAAGGCAAAGTTTTGCAGCGCAGTACATTATGCGACCATTCTACGCAGGATCTAGATAGGGGATTTGACGTTGGGTGCCAATTTATAGGTGCTATGAGCGCCTATGTTGAGATTGTGTGGTTAAAATTGTGATAAAATATTTGCAGCATATTTGCAGTGGTTTTGTAAACATGAAATATAGCCCCAGGACGTTTGATTATTATTAATTTGATTATTAGGGCGCCAAACACTGAATTAAAGTCAGGGTTTGCCACTTTAGGCAGAGACGAGACTCGTCATCAGAGCTAGGAGACTGACTGGCATACCCAGGATAGAGATGATCCTAAAGAGAATTAAACAAGTAGGTTTGTCAGAGAAAAGATATAGGTCTCTCCAGGAGAGGAGTAGGTAGATATATAAATATTTCTTACCCGAGGACTCAGGATTACTAGTATAGCTAAAATTCCAGGATAAGAAAAATATATAAAATAAAAAAATTGAAAACAACATATTTTGCACTTTTATTATTCTCTTTCTCCATAAGTGAGCTCCAGGAGCTCGTGTTTATGGGAGGAGTCTTTACATTTAGTACTAATGATTTTTTAAACAATAATCAAAAACTTTTGAAATAAATACAAACATAATATTAACATAGGTACACAAATTGGAAAATTGTTTTTTTAAAGATAATTAAAATAATACATCTTTTTACAGATTAAGTAAGCGTGAGGAAATTAAGGGTACAATATATCAAGAAAAATTTAGAAAAATAGTTTTTTTTTAAAGACAATCAAATTAATATATATTTTTTACAGATTGAGTAAGTGTAAGAAAATTAGGGGTACAATATATCATTATCCAATTTGAGGGACTTAATTAACTTTTTGAATTGTTCATAATTCACAGTTTCGGTTACACTAATTTTATTTTTGGACAATAATATATTGTACCATCTCACACCTAAATACGAATAGTGGTGCTGAGCCGTGGTCGTTCTAAGCATAGGAATGGCTATTAAGCCATTAGTTTTGAATCTATTGCTTATGCTATCTGAGGGGTGAATTTTATAAATAAAATATTCTTTATAAATTTGATATAAGGCGATTCTCTTATACAATTCTGTTATAGATGGTACATTAAATTCCTGAAATATCTCTAAAGTAGGGGAGTCATATGGTTTTCTAAGGATGATTTTTATAATTATTCTTTGAATTGTAATTATGGGCTGTAAAGAAGCCTTAAAAGCCCCTCCCCACCCAATAATCCCGTACTGTAATAAGGACTGAATTAATGCATAATAGACAATTTTGATAGTTTTCTTATTTAAAATATTTCGTATATTATAGAAAATATAGATAAGTTTTCTTATTCTTTCAACAGTGAGATTAATATGGTCTTTCCATTTAACATTTTTATCTATTAAGATACCAAGATATTTTATATTGGATTTATGATTTAGTTTCGCGCAGTCCGTATTACATGTACCGTCATTTACACAATTTTTAGAATGAATTGTTATGTTAATTAGGTTATTTGGCACATCTTCTTGTAGAGTGAAAGGAATACAATATGTTTTTTCTGTGTTAAGTGATAATAAATTGCCATCGAACCAATTTTTTATAACCTTCATATCCTGATTCGCTGCATTTGCCAATCAATAATAGAATATGGAATTATTGCTTGGGGAGGAGCAACAAACTAGGTTATCGATTACATAGAAATCGCACAGAAAACGATCTTAAAGGTAATACTAAAAAAACATAGACTGACTGACCAAATATTCAACAGTTGTGACGTACTAGATATACGCCAATTATTCGTTAAAACAAAAGAAAACAATACTAAACTACATTTTTTTACAAAAAAATAAATTTCAACACACACAAAATAACACTAACAGACCAGTTAGACAAGCGTACAAAGAAAACATAAAAAAACTCCGACGGTAAATACAAGCTTTGGACAAAGACCCTATCAATACCATGATATAAAAGCATTCAACAGTCTAACACTTGAAAATAAAATTGAGGAAAACAAAAATAAATTCAGACACATTATACAAAATGGATTAAAGGACAAAAAAGACAATATTAACAAAATTTCATAACATAAAATGATTTTAACTTTATTTCATTATATTTCTTTTTATCAAATCTTTATTTTCTCTTAATGTATTATGCATATTTTTTATATTATAAAATGGATGGAAATAACTACGAAAATGGAAATTACTACGCTAAAGCGTTGATGATTATTTCACTTCTGTATTGAGGCCTCAGCACGGGTAAAAACGGGCATAATTCTTGAAGAGGCCGAAGGACCCTCGGAGTAGCCGGTTCTCTTCAGGCGAGCTAATTGTGTTGAGAGAGAGGCCATAAGCATTACCTCCCATAATTAATCCATTATTAAGCCCCGATTGGGCCTATTTAAGGCTGCAGCCAACCCCAAAACAGCTACATGGCTTTTTAGAGCGTCACTCATCACGATGAGCAGAGAAGCCGCTGAATAACGAGATTCCGGATGTTCGTTTTTAAACGAACCATTTTAACGAAAAATGAGCCAGTCAGTAATTTGCGCGTCATTGCAAAAAGGACTGGCAATTAGAAAGCAGATTTTATTTTCGACTTATTTATTTTATAGCGATATTACAGGGAGAGTTGCTTGTATACTGTCAGATTAATTTATTGACAGATCGTAAGAAAGAGAGACAGTTCGCGCCTCTCTTTCTCGCCTCCCGCGCTCTTGATTTGTTCCCCCTTCCCTGATTGGCTGGTTTATCAATTTAAATGTCTATGGTACCGGCCATTTTGGTTAGAAATCACCAATCTCGTCAGAATATCTATCTATTCTAAACGAATCATGAAATAGAATAAGACAAAAAAACTACAAAGGTAACGGTCACAACAGGGAATCGAACCTAGGTTCTACGTATTACCTGAACAACGCCTCTGTTGGCCCTTTTTTTCTGTGTCAGCGCTTTATTAGCAGCAGACACATACCTGGATGGATGACGAACTTCATGTTGGCACTGTTGGTGGACTCTCTCGCTGCAGCAGCTTGTCCAGTTTCTTCCAGTCCAGTTTCCACCACCTAGGATTCTTGCTGCAGAATCTCCATCTTCTATCTTCGTCGAACGTCAGAGCGGTGCTGCCAAGGTCTGTTATCTACGTGAGGATATTGTGTCAGCGCTTTATTAGCAGCAGACACATACCTGGATGGATGACGAACCTCATGTTGGCACTGTTGGTGGACTCTCTCGCTGCAGCAGCTGGTCCAGTTTCTTCACCACCTAGGATTCTTGCTGCAGAGTCTCCATCTTCTATCTTCATGCCACCTGTTCCTGTTCTTCATTTTACTTTACTTAACTTCACTTTATTTTGGTAATATTTATATATTTTTTAATACCTGCATCAACTGTAAAGCGCCCCTGAGGTGATAACTCACAAAAGCGGCGCTATAAAAATTGTCCATTATTTATTTTTTAACTATTTTTTCCCATGGTAGAGTAATTATTTGACTTATGTTCTGAAAAATAAAATAGAGACAAAGGCGTGAAAATTAAGAAATTTCCGCCAATTGAACAAGTTACAAGGACATGCGATCATTGTAGCCGGATTTGGTTTTCTCATGGTCAATTTTATGATAATTATTGTTGCAATGTCACGAGCTCTAAGACCCTAAACACCCATGTGTCCTGTCAGATGAAATCTAAATAGGAAATGATATAGGTGATTACTGATTATCTACCGGTAAGTAAGCACCAGATAAATGTGAAGACCTAACAAGAGTCATTTTTTCAATTTGGGAGGCGGGTGTGGGTACCGCCGCCCCGGGAACTATTCATTGGATAACCAACACCTCTGCCATATGTCACCCCAAGTGGTTCGCTATGTTTGTTGACTTAGCAGGGGTGCCTGGCAGTGGCGGTCAGTGACTTTTTATAGAAGGGATGTTGGACATCAAATGTTTATACTCGTACTTACTACGTACTTGATATCAAATATGCACATCTAGATGCTAGCCCACAAACAAGATACAATTAGGTACCGTCTAAAATTATCTCCATAAATCCATTAAGCTTCATAACTTAATATTTCCAGTATCTAGAATAAGTTTTTTTTCTGCAAATGGCCAAGACTGATTTAATTATACAACTACACAATTCACTATTATCATTTAGTACACGTTGGCAAGCTCAAAGCAAACTGTCAAAGCAGCGCGCGCATACAATCCAATGGATTAGTAATAGAGTATACGATTCTGTGCATTATACATATGAGCATTAAGAGGAAGCTACAAGCCAAACGTGTGTATATTCTTGATATACCTTATATTGTAGGTAATAGGCGAATAGACAAACGGAGTCTAGAAACGGTCGATTTCAAGCAAAAAACTAGTTTTTATATATTTTGTAAATAATTTTATAAGAAAGCAAAAAGTTAATGAAGTGAAACTGTCACAGATAATCTTGGCTATAATACGGTATTTTTTAAAGTTGTTTCCTTTATGCGTTCATACATTTCCATTGAAAAAAATTTTTTTTAGTAGGTTACATTTATATTTTTTATTGAGTAATTCATTTTTTTATTTGTATTCTACTCAAGCGAAGCGATAGGAAAACCTTCAATTTATCTAAAGCATATTTTTTGGTATTCATAATGTACACCAATTCTGTATAAAGATAAATCAAAATAGTGATTTGGCATTAAGCTTCGCTTTAATATCATAAATATATCATAGTATAAAGTTGACGAATATATTGGCTTGCGGGTCTCAGTGCGCATGTGCGGAAAGAACGTACGTTCTAGCATTCTTGGATACGGTTTACAGAACGCTTCCACACCACAGTGTGTTTTTTTCGCGTTTCACAGTATTTGAGAATATGTATTCAGACTTGCCCGCACGTTGTGTGTATACAGAAACGGGACGATAATATACACGATGAAGTAAAATCCCACGAAGGTCGCTGTAGATATATTAAAATATTTAAATTGCAGTATTTCTGTTTACGGCTAGAAGTCCAAATCTTTTTACTCTAAAATGTAATGGATGCGGAGCATCCACAGCATGTATGAACGGACCGAGCCAGGTGCCCGGGTTTATGGGGTGGGGATTGTATAGAATGTATAGGTCTTGGCAGCGGTTGCGTCTTACCTACTGAGTGGCGCACAGTGGGCTGAAAATCGCCTTCCATAGACATAGAGACTTGAATTTTCAAGGGTATTTTTTTGGCTAGAAATGGATTAACCGTACATAATTTGTAATAAAAATGTAAAAATTATGTACGGTTACTCCAAGTGCGCGGAGAATAATACTAACTGATATAAAAAATATTGCTAATTTTTTAAAAAAATATCTTCAAATTATTTGTAATTTTGTTAAAACGGGACTGCAGGCCCTAGACTAAAAAAATAGTATAAAAGGAATGTATTAACGCGAAGTTGGAATACGTGTTCATAAAAATCATTATATTTCGCATTTCGCCATTATATATTAACGGTGACCGGATAAATCAGCACAATGATAATTCATCACATCCTTAAAAAGTTATATAAAGTCATGGAAAGTGATGAATCAAAAACTTTATTAACTGGGTTAAGTAGGTTAGGTTAGGTTATGTTAGGTTAGGTTAAAAAAAAATTTTTCATCGCTTCTAATGACTTTATATCACTTTCTAAAAGTGTGTTGAATTGTCACTGTGTTGAGTTGTCATGGAACCATATTAACAGGGCAAACGCAGGTGCATGATAACGTGTTCGGATTTATTCTGAAAGTACCAAAATTCATTAGGACACGGCCTGCTGCCACGTTTTTAACATGATATTAATATTATTTTTTCAATGATAAATTAATATTTATAGACGAGGTTATTTTATGCATAGCATAAGGGATAACAAATTATTATAAGAGATAAGTACATATTAGCCTGAAGCACCCATACAAATTTAAAAAAAAAATCTAAAAAAATAATGCTGCCGCCGGGAATTGAACCCGCATCCTTCTGATTGCCGGTCAGCTACTTTACCCTTAAGTATGGGTGTTTCTGCTAATAATTATTGGTTGTAATAATTTTAATAAATTTAGTACTTATTTTTCTCCGTGTGATTACTTTTAATAAAAATTGATTTCATTATTTTCTTAAATATTTTTTACTCACAATATTGTAAATACAATCCATGTACCTAGTATTAATAACTTTATTTTTTATTTATTTAAAAAACAGTTTTTAACATAAAAAAAACATACTCTGCACATCTCACTAGGCCATTCCTGTATCAAGATGTGAAGCTTTACAATTACATCATTTAAAAAAATACATATATGCAATCTTAATACAATAATAACATTAAATTTAAACCCAAAAAAGAAAAGTTAATGAGATAAAAAGAATTTGGCATTCTCAGACAATAAAAATATTACCATTTGTTATTTCGGCTACTGGCATTATACTTAGCTCTCTCATTCAAAATTTAGGCATATTAGATCTATCAAAAAATTTATATATAAAAATGCAAAAATCATTCATTTTAAATACATGTAGTATTACGAAAGATTTTTTAAATATTTATGCTGAGGGATCAGTAGGATTTATAGGCCCTGTTAGAAGTTCTACCGAGCCGAACCCTCTGATATGAAAATATCTGGAGTCGGTGAATTATTTTCCCATTTGATCTCTGGTGAGTTGACGTGTTGTTCTTGTATTGTTTTGTGTTTATTTGCTTAATGCACTTGCATAATGTTGATTGACTAGATGATCATTTGTGGAAAAGTGTGTGGAAGGGTTTATTTTTTCCTATGGGGAAGATTTAACCCGGACATAAAATAGGAAGTTTAAAAAAAAAAATAATAATAAGTAAATTATAACAATAAGAAAATATTAATAACAAAAAGTTATTTTAGAAGTAAATTAGTACATATGCAGTAAGTAAATAAGGATTGTCTCGAAACAGAGCTTCCACGCGGAATTATGGTATAATTTTATACTCCTACGTAATATACTGCATTTGTTTGTAGTTGTGCAAGGTTAGTTTGGTTTTCCCGGTAATGAGTAGGTACCTACATACATTTATAGAAACCCAATGAAATTTATAACACTCTTAAGATATAAAATATATAACATATATTTTATTTCCAAGAATTATGATATGTATTTTTTCCAATTAATTTGAAGGCCTACCTATGTTAAGTTATGATTATTCCTCTACCTAATGCTACGTATACACACGCGAGCCGAACTGCCGAACTGAACCTCAACTGGAAAGGAATGACGCAACCGCAAATGGCGCGAAATGCCGCTTGCAGTTGCTTCGTTCCTGTCCCGTACCATTATATAAAGCAAATACGTTTTTTCAGTATGTCATACAAACAAAATACAGTTACATTAAATATATTATGTCTACTTTTAAGTATATATCGCATAGCCGCAACTATACTCTCGTAACAATTATTTTTATAAGCAATAATTATTAGCCCGAAACACTCATCCACATTGAAAAATCTCCTGATAAAAGATACATGACGCCAACGGGACTTGAACCCGGTCGACAGCTCTGACCACTGAGCTATGGCGGCTTATCTCTTATCCGCGAAATAATTCAATATATACTAGTGTTTCATTCAACAATTACTGCTTATTACATTTTTTCACCTGAAAACAACCAACTTTATTTTACTAGTATCTTCACCAAAAAATGTAGACAATTTGTCTCGACGCCATCTAGTGAGAGAGTTAGCACTTACAATGCCTTTCTCTTATAAAAATAAAGTTGGTAATTTATACTGTCGTAATTCAAAAAATGTCAAACTGGGATAACTCATTCTAACTAACTAACTAACTAACCATCACGTCTTACCGTCAAACAAATCGGTCTTGGCACACACTCATTGTCTCATTCACATTCATAGATTCGGACTCTTGACATAGCCCGGTTCAAGGCGTCCCCGACTTCTGCTATCATTCGCATTTGCTTCAGATATTCTCCTTACACTCCTTTCTTCGCTCATTCGCTCTACATGTCCAAACCATCTAAGCGTCCCTTTCTTAATCATAAACATTACGCCCACATCAGCCTTGAATTCTCTGCGGATCTCCACATTTCTCACACGATCATACGTGGTTTTACGACACATACGCCTCACGGATCTCATTTTTACAGCATTTAGTCTACTTTTATCCTTCCTATGCCAGTTCCCTGCCTGTTCACTGCCATACTTCAGGGTAGGTACCAGCACTCCATTGCGAACTGTTGGCTTCGCTTTTTTGGACAATTCTTCGTTAGCGCCAACTGCGTTCAGTCCTCCATTAATGGAGTTACCTGCATTTACCCTTCTTTCAATGTCTCTGTCAGCCTTCAGATCTCTCGTAAACATATTTTCCAAATACACAAACTCATCCACCTCTCTAATTATTAGGTTAGGTTAACTAATAGCTAGGTGAACTAGTAGTTAGGCTAACTGATAGTTAGGCTAACTACTAGTTAGGTTAACTAATAGACTTACTTTGAGTTATGGCAATGTCGTTGCGGAAGTGCAATGTATTGTCAATCGTGTGCAATGACCCAGGTCTGGTAAAACCCAGGGCCGGGGACCCACTCCACTAGTTACTACTTCTTGTGGTATGTGTTTTCAAGGAGATAAATGCATTTATCACGGACAAAATATACGTATCCATATCCGCTTGCCCCGGATACAAGACACAGAGCTGTAAGCCCTTTAGCTCCGGGTAAATTAAAATAAATAGTTTTCTTTTCACAATACAATGTTTTATATGAGCATTAACTTTGTGTGTAAATAAAAATACTGACACAATAATTCCGCGTTCTCAAAATGGGAGCATCTTCCGATAGGGTAGGGATATGTCTCGACCAGCAATCCGAAGATTACAGGTTCAAATTTTAATAAATGTTATTTGTTTGAATTGTCTTATTTTCACAATTTAATCATTTAAAATTATATATAAGGTATATTTGCGGCACGTTCCATTGCCAACAAGAATTTTGCTTAAGGCGAAGCTTAATGCCAAATCACTATTTTGATTAATCTTTATAACGAATTGGTGTACATTATGAATACCAAAAAATATGCTTTAGAAATATTAAAGGTTTTCCTATCGCTTTGCTTGAGTAGAATAAAAATAAAAAAATAAATTACTCAATAAAAAATATAAATTCAAACTACTAAAAAAATATTAATTAAATAGAAATGTATGAACGCGTAAAGGAAACAACTTTAAAAAAATACAGTATTATAGCTAAGATTATCTGTGACAGTTTCACTTGATTAACTTTTTTGCTTTCTCATAAAATTATTTACAAAATAAATAAAAAACAGTTTTTTGCTTGAAATCGAACGTTTCTAGACCACTTTTGTCAAGCGATTTTAATGCCTATTACCTACGATATAAGGTTTACCAAGAATATACACATTTTGGCTTGTAGCTTCTTCTTAAGCCGTGTTTGGTATCCAGATCTTAATAGCTTTCCCACAAAGTTCATCCTCAAAACTTAGCCCGATTGGAAATGCCGGTTCCATGATATTTCATCAATATGAAAATTCATCACACCTTTAAAAAGTGATATAGAGTCATTCTTCTTTATGTGCCGTATCAGGTCCCCCCGACGACATTGGCGATCACTCTAGAAAATGTCTCTTTGTCTTGCGCTGCCCGGAATAGCTCCTCCACACTTCTAATGCCGGTCCACTCTCGTATATTTCGCAGCCAAGACATTTGTCTCCTACCAGGCCCTCTGCGACCCTCTATCTTGACTTTCAATATTAACTGGAGCAAGTGATACTTCTCCCCTCGAAGTACATGACCCAGATATGAAATTTTCCTGATTTTATTAATCTAAGCAGTTCTCTCTCTGCTCTAGCCCGCCTGAGAATTTCTGTGTTGGTGATCATGTCGGTCCATGGGACTTTGATAGTCATTAAAGAGTATATTGAGTAATAGAGTCATTTAAGTGATGAAACAAAAACTAGGTTAAATAGTTAATATGTAATATTATAGATACCCGGTTACCGAGGATGCCATAGCCTCACTGGCTCCAGATCAGTGGCGGCTCGTAACTTTTGGGTGTTCTAGAGTGCTAATATTAAAAAAATGACATTATTGATGTTTCGAAAATTCGATTTATTAAATGAAGATTTTCAGGATCGGATCAGATCGGTATTTCGTTTGGAATATACTAGACATAGAAAAAAACAAACATATTAATATTACTAAAAACGCATTCCACAAAAATGTAATAAATAGCTTAAACGGAAACCCGAAGAAACTCTGGGACGAAATAAACAAACTAATTGGAAAACCTAAACAAAATTTAGATAAAATAATCCTTCAACATATGGGAAATCAAGGAGACACATAATTTTTATGCGATAAATTTGCTACAACATTCGTAAATGAAATAAAAGACATTAGACACAATTGTACTACAAAATTTTTAGATCGTAACATGTATATAACTCCTGCTATTATGTCAATGAGATTTAGACCTGTAACAGAAAAAGATATAAAAAAAATAATTAATGATATGGATGTTAAAAAGTCAGAAGGCAACGACCAAATAAGAATTAAAGACCTGAAGTTAATTGCTGATAATATAATTCCAGTCCTTACTAAATTAATTAACCTTTGTGTAAATAAAAGCATCATGCCTGACGAACTTAAAACATCCATCATCAGACCTATTTATAAATCAGGAAATCACAAAGATTTCACAAACTATCGACCAATTGCGATTCTCTCGTGTATTGATAAAATTATTGAAAGAGCTATTTTTAACCAAATACAATTTTTTATAGAAAAAAACAGAATCATAAATCCCATACAGTACGGATTTCAAAAAGAAAAAAGTACTACACAATTACTTTCTAATTTCACTGACCACATAAATTGTCATTTAAATGAAAAATATTACGTTGGAATAATTTTTATAGACTTTAAAAAGGCCTTTGACACATTGGACCATCAAACATTACTAAAAGCAATGGAAGAATGTGGTATTAGAGGTCCTTTAAATAAAATGTTTAAAAATTATCTGTTAAATAGAAAAATTAAAGTTAAAATTGACGGAATTTACAGTGATGAAATGTTAACAGACACTGGAGTAGCAACAGGGTCGATATCGGGACCTACGTGTTATTTAATGCAAGTAAACAGTTTACCTAACGTAATAAAACGTTGTAAATGTTACATGTTTGCAGATGATACTTGCATCATATGTGCTGACAGAAATCTACAAAAAATTGAGGAATTTTTACAAACAGACCTAAATAACATAATTAAATGGTCCCACGACAATGGAATTATTATTAACGCAAAAAAAACAAAATATATGCTTATACACTCTCCATATGCAAGTTGTCAGGATAAAGAACTGCATATAAAAAGTCATTCATACGATTGTTTTCACACAAAAAACCAATCTCTGCCATGTAAATGCCCAAACATAGAAAAAGTTTACCAATATACATACCTTGGTCTTACAATAGATGTCAATTTTAACTGGTCAAATCACATTGAAAATGTATGTAATAGATTAAGATCCATATTAGGGAAATTTTATCACCTAAAAAACTTTGTCAATAAAAATATATTATACTGTATATATAATGCATTAGCGGAATCAATTATAGGCTACGGAGTAAATAGTTACGGATTAACGTATAAAACGTACTTAAATAAAATAGAACAATTACAAATCCGTTTCCTAAAATTGATATCAGGCAAAAAAAAAATACAATTATGTGTAGGCGATTATAAAAAAATGTTTTCTTTGTGTAATGTGCTCTCTATACATAGTAGGATAGATTACCAACTAACGCTAGATGAATTCTGGAATACAGAATTCAAAAAACCTGTAAACCATAACTACCCTACTAGGCATAGAGAAGCACAAATGTTTATTATTAAAATATCGCAAAATGTATACGGAGATAGAACAAAAAGACATAAAATTCCGGAATTGTTTAACTCATTACCAGAAGATATTAAAAATGAGACATGTCATTCAAAAATAAAAACGAAAATTAGATCGTTCTACCTCCGTCAAACATAAAAACAATTAATATTGTGGTACCAAGATATTAAGTTGAAATTAAATATATTGTTATAAGCTAATAAATAGAAAAAGTGAGAGATTTCTTACAATTAAACTGATTGATCAGTTTTGTAAGATCTAAGTAAGAGAAAATAATGAACAAATAAAAAAAACTGAATAAACACATATAAAAAAAAAAAAAAAGGAAATTTCCAGTTCGGCATGGATTTCTTGAAAATCTTCTTACAAAAAACCGAATATTCGAAAAAATATAAAAAAATTGTTTTCAGCTACAAAAAACATCAAAAGTCACGAGCCGCCACTGCTCCTGAAAGTTGGGAGTCTTGTGAGGTATTCAGATAAAAAAGGGATAATGATGACTTTAGAGGCAACTGTAAAGTGCAGAATTTACACACTGCTTTTAATTTAATCTGTCCGCCGAGCAAATCTGCCCACGGCAACACACACGCGAACATTCGTTATGATGGTAGGTATCCATGTAATGTTTTTTTTTTAAACTAACTTCATATATGTCATCTTTGAGGATGCTGTGCGGTTGGTCTTTTTTTAGGAAAGGAAAGAGAGGAAGTTCTTGAAAGGAAATAATGTTTGAGGTGTGGATAGGAACCTGGTGGTCAGTGTGTCCAGTGCGTTGTAAGGCGATGTTCTGAGAAAGACCTGTGGCCCACCACGTTAGTAGACAGACGAATCGCCGCTAAGACAAGGACAAACACCACCCCGGGAACCCGGGCACCCCTGCTAAGTCGCTAAACGTAGCGAACCACTTGGAGTGCCATATGGCAGAGGTGTTGGTTATATAATATATGGTTCAGTTTACATGGCGTCTCTAAATGGAATTACGATTACACATTTGAAAAGATAATCGTTGAACCATGGTCAATGTTAACCACCTAGTTAAAATTAGGATTGCTTGAATAATAAAAGTGAATATAATAGAAAGGAACAAACAAACAAATTCACAGGCAAATGAAGTGCCAAACAGTGTTGGATTATAATAGTGCTGCATTTCTAATATTTCATTTATTGTCGTAACTAACTAACCATCCCAGGAGATGTAGGCAGGGAGGATAGACTGTCACACATCTCTGTCTGGCACACACTCCTTGCTTCACTCACCTTCACATCGCGTCTCATATGTACATACCCTTCTGTTATTCTGACTATTAACATTTGATTCATTTGTACGTGTCAAAGATATTAGAAGAACGAGATGTGCTATGAGCAGTTCATACTGTGTGGAATTGTTTTGCCCAGTGTCGCCGGTTTTGTTCACCAATACTACTGCACAGTTTCGCTTGCGCTAAGGTATCCGCGCTAATACATAGAACAGATTTCTGTGCGTACACGTCCCGAAACCGTTCAAGGTACCCTAATTAGGTAGTACTCCGCCTACGGTCCGGCGGCCAACATAGCATATCTCGTTCTTCTAATATCTTTGGTACGTGCCATGTCTTCTATGAGTGACCCGACTTATTCTACCATTTATTGACTTGTTTAACTGAGTATTTGCTCACAATATAATTAGCGGTTACAATTTCCCAAGATATAAAAAAAATATTATCTACAAAAAAACCCTAAGGCCCATACTTTCCCATAGTTCTAAATTTCATAAGGTAAGATAAGGTTACAGCCATAGACATAGGAATTAATAGACGAGAAGATAATGGCGAGGGGTAAAATCAACTGTTGAAGAACGAAGGGCGTAAGACTGACTGTGATTCGTCAATAAATCAATCTGACAGTAAATAGGCATCTCGCATTATAATATCACCATTTACTTCTTAAAAGTAAAATCTGCTTTTGAATGAATAGACATTTTTACATGGGAGCGCAAATTACTCGCCACGTTATGAACAAATTTGCGAAGTCCAAATTCGGCAAAAAAATTCGGTTCCATTTTCAGAGTCGAATATTTCGTTTAAGTATTTAGTGAAGACACTTTTATAAATGTTCATAATTTACTTCCCAGCAACCAACCAGCTTTGTGTTTCGCGTCCAGACGTTTCTCGATGTGATAGTATATGTTTCTAAAACTGATCTATATTATACGATGTGAATATGCTTAAAATAAAGTAAAATAATGCTTATATATGGAATGTAATACGACAATTGGGTTTATTCTCTTTTTCACATCTATTTTTACAAGTTTTCATAGTACAAGTCAACATTTTGCCGTGTTATTTCGTAAAATGAACCGATGATGCATCGACCATAGTTCGCACAAGAATGATGACGTCACGTTTTCAAATTTCACTTGAGGCCATACGCGAGCACAGCCGGTTCCAATGGAACCGGTATGGGGAGTGGGGATAATACGCTTTTAATCACTTAGGGCAGGTCTACTAATATTCATATGTCTATGGTTACAGCGCACCGCCCCATAAACCATTTATTGGTGAGCCAACACCTCTGCCGTAGGTCATCCCAAATGGTTCGATATGTTTGGTAAATTAGCACGAGTGCCCGTCTTACCTTAGGAGTGAGGTCTGTACAGGACTTAGCAGCCTCTCCAGCCAGAATCTCTCGATCCACCGCCTTGCACCCATGGATGGATTCATATGTCCGTCACTCCCATATAAGAAATCTACCTTTTTTTATTGTTGATACATTATTTTACAATATTTCATATTTTAATTCAGTCATGTTGGCCTCACTGGGTTGTTTACCCGTGCTGAGGCCACCATTTTATAATATAAGAATTTATACATTTAAAAAAAAAAAAAAAACAACATTAAAATAAAGATAAATTTAAACTAAAAATAAAGATTAAAAATTAAAATATAATTATCACACTAAAAGAAAAATATTAAAAGAGAATGTAAATCGGCATTTATAATGATTTATGTGTTTGTGCGTGTTGCGTGTTTTATATATTTTTTTGTGTTGCGTGTATATGTTTTATTCTTTTATGTTATAGAATTTTAGTAATATTGTCTTTTTGTTCTTTAATCCATTTTTTATTTTGTGTTTGAATTTATTTTTACTTTCCTCAATTTTTGTTTCTAGTGGAATACTGTTGAATGCTTTAATAGCGTGGTATTTATGGTGTCTTTGTCCAAAGGTAGTGTTTACCGTCGGAGTTTTTATGTTTTCTTTGTACGCTTGTCTGACCGGTCTATTAGTGATATTTTGTGTTCGTTGGGGTTTGTTTTTTTGGTCGAAAATGTAGTTTAGTAGTGTTTTAACATATAATTGGCGTATATCAAGTACGTCACAGCTTTTAAATATTTGGTCTGTGTCGGTTAGTTTGTGTTTTTTGAGTATTACCTTTAATATCGTTTTCTGTGCGATTTCTATTTGAGTGATAGCTGCGTTTGTTGCTCCTCTCCAAGCAATTATTCCATATTCTATTATTGATTGGCATAGTGCAAAATATATTGTTTTATTTTATATATGTTTCTTATATTTAGGAAAATGTGTATTGTTCTGAGGAGCCTATTTGTGATTTGTTTGATGTGATGTGTCCATCTAAAATTATGGTCAATTACGATTCCTAGATACTTTATTTGTTCTGTTTTTTCTAGAGGGGGGCAATCGCAGATGTTGGTGTTTATGCATTCGTGTATTTTTATGGTGTTTGTATTGTTTTTTTGGCTGTCCTGTGTTAGTTATGCTGTACGTTGTGAATTTTGTTTTCGATATATTTAGTGTAAGTGTATTTGAGTCCAACAATTTTTTCACTTGCGTGATTCCTAGATTTTTATAGATTCCTAGATGTTATATACCTTATTCCAATCCTTAGATTTAAATAGTAAAACTGAGTCGTCTGCGTAACTAATTATTTCTCCATCGATTTCCATGTTGCAAAGTTCATTTATGTAAATTGTGAAAAGAACGGGCCCTAGTATGCTTCCTTATGGAACTCCGTGTGTAATCGGCAGTGGTTTGCTTTGAGCAGATGTTCGGTCTGTCTTTGGTCCCTTATGCAGCGGCATAATTTGTAGTCCTATTTATTTTTCGTACCTCATAACTAGTAACAATAAACGTGCTGGCGACATTGTAGTTGGGCAGCCTGGATTCTCACTGCCTCGTAATCTCTGGTCCGTTATCAATTGGAAAAGGTCCTCCCGCACATATGATGCACAGTGCGCTGGATTCATTCCCCGGCGGGATGGATGAGGTCCACAAGACTACACCTAAGGCTCTAGACCGGCTCACTGACCTACATGTTCCCCTCTGACCCCCCACCATACGAAAGAATAAGTACACATCTTCTTCTTTTCTTTAAAGGACCCTCCACCCAGCATCCCCAAAGAAGATATTTGGGACATTATTTTCCTCTGGTTCTCCTGTGTGGCATTAATGTAAAACAATGCTCAGCGCAGAGCTATCTCTTCCTACGTAGTTTCAAGTCTTTACAGGGAAATCAACATTGGTAAGTTGATTCTGAGCCCAGGAAGTGGCAAAGCGCCTGTGTTGGCAGTCTCGCGTGAAATTATCCGGAACTCATAATCCAATTTCTACAGGATATCAGGTAACCACAGGAAACCGCTCAGATGTAACATCATACATAGTTACATATAACAGAAGTTCAACATTCTTTCAAAAACCAAGCCCACAAAAATACCCGACATTACCCAGTCACGACAAACCGATTGTAAGTTATGTCACACAGTTCTATTTCCAGTCTGTACGAGGTGATTGCCTAGTGGTTACCAAAGAACTGGGTAAATTTGGCTGTATAACCACACGGGGATAAGTTTATACGTAAATACTAGCAGCAGTGGGTGAATCATTAGCTGGCAAAGATGTCAGATTCATCGCGGTCTCTGCGTAACGCGGATCACTACCGGAATTTTTGAAAAACCGGTCTTTTCCATAGAGTTATAAAATAAAGGTGGCTGCCCATACAGAAAGCGTGCTTTTTCTTGTTTGAAATAGGTGTGTGATCTAGAAAGGGAACGTTCGAAAGTCGAAAGATACTGACACCAATCACGGACTATGCCGAATCCTGTCGAAATTTGCCGAAAGTTGTCGAAATTAGCCGAAACTTCCCGAAATTAGCAGAATCTTACCGAAAATAATCGAAATCAGCCAAAACCTTGCCGTAACTAACCGAATCTTGCCGTAATTAGCTGAACCTTGCCAAAATTAATTGAACCCTGCAAAAATTGACAGTTGGGATTCGCAATCTTAGAAATCTTGGCAAAAAAAATTTCGTGGTAATTTTAATGAATATTAAAAACTTTCCTTAAAAACACTTCCACATAGCATCTTCAAAGATAGCATAATCCGCGAAGGAAATTATTTCCCTCAGGGTCAAGTAAAAAAGTGACATAAAATATATATTCCTCGGGATAGTAGTTCACGGCATTGTTTATACAGTAAGGCAACACACTTCACAAAGGCATACGACAAACGCCGACTATTCTTTTGGGTCGATTAAATTTGTAATAACTCGTGGATGTACCAACCTCCGTCTAAGTGGAGACACTTTTTCGCTTAGTGGCTCATCTATACATACATATTGTAATACATCTATGGTATTGGTGAGTTCGTGGGCGTGTCCTTGTCGTATTTTCAAACGAACCATACTTCCATGTAAAAACAGCTGTGTTTGACTCTTGAGGAAAACTGTGCGAAATTTGTGATATTACGTAGGAATGTTTCAGTTGTGAAAATAGAAAGTCATTGGATATCCCGTGACGATTAGGATACCCCGTGATGTTTAGTATATCACGTGACTAATTAATTTAATTTATTTATTCAGATTTATTATTAGGTGAAGTCCCTAACATTGCCAGGGCTTAAAGCAGAGTTTTTCGAAATCAAACGCACAGTGAAATAAAACTGCAGATTTGTATGAAAATCAAATCTCTGACACTATTCTTTATACGGGGTGTTCGGGGGTAAAGTGGACAAACTTCGGAGGTGATTCTGAATGATAGTAGAATTAAAAACAAAAATACATTTTTTTCTAAATTCCATTGAAGAAAATTACTTTTTCCAAACAAACAATTCAACTGTTGTACCTGAAAACTATCTTGAAATGTTGAAATTTCGAAGTAATTTATCTTTTTTACTTGTGTAGATCACCTCCCGGAGTTTGTGCACTTTACCCCCAGACATCCTGTATAAATAGATAGATTGGTAATAAATATTATAGATTATAATATTGCGTTTGAGTGTGACTTTAGTAAATTATGATAAAAGTAAGTTTTTCAAAACAATTTCACTATTTTTTTCTGAAAGGCGTGGAGTTCTCGACACCAAATCAAGCATTAACGCAGAAGATAAAAACTTGAATTTTGAAATAGATGATTTTAAAAAGAAATCAGAAAGATTGCTACAAATTAATGGCTAATTTATTGCAAGCAAGTTTTGTATATTAGAACACGCAATGAAGAGATCCAACGCATTTAAGATAGAAAAACCCATATTTATGAATATATTGTTTTGTTGAGTGGTGCTTAAAACTGTTAGTGTATAGGTGTGCAGGAACTGTTTTATAATAAAATATATTTTTTTACTTGATTTCATGCTCATGGCCAACTACCAGTGGAACCATCGCATTCCCAATTTAGTAATGGCGTGTGTGAAAAAAAGAATGATTTCTTGAATATTTGCAAAATTTCTATGTGGCGTCATGTTAATTATATGTAAATAAAATACTTTGTATACACCTCAATTTAATCAATAGTATCCACATGTTTCGAAACCAATGGTTTCTTCGTCTGGATAAACATAATATAATGAAAATTATCAAATTTTATAATAGACAGGTGTAGACAGTAAAATTACCAATAAAAAACAATATTATGAAGAGATGTGGTTAATAAGTTATTAAAAAAAAAAATTATTATTACATTTATGAATACATCCAAACATTTACAAACTAACACCTTTACGAATACATCCAAACATTTATAAACTAACACATTTATGAAAACATCCAAACTTTAATAAACTAACACATTTATGAATACATTAAAAACTTTTATAAACTAACACATTTTTATGAATAAATGAAAAACTTTTATAAACTAACACATTTATGAATCATCAAAAACTTTTATGAATTAACATTTTTTCTAATTTTCAAGTTATCTAATTGTAAGCCCATTGTATTTGTTTATAAAATTTTATATTTATCAAAATCCCTTTATCAAAAGATTTAATTTTTAACAAAACGTGGTTGGCATATTATGAATAATTATTTTTATTCAAAACTTGTCGATCCTTTTGATAAAAATAGTGCTGTATACAAAGTATTTTAGTTTTATGTCGGTAAAAATAATTATTTTTATTGGTAAACGTAACGCACGTTATAATCTACGCTTTCAAAGATGGCATTCATTCAATTATTTTATGAAAATACACTATTTGTAAGTTATATTTTAAAACATTATGATGAATTATTTGTTTGCGCCCGTATATACGCAATTTATATGTAATACTAGTATGCAATAGGGAACGATAGAAAAACGTTAATTATATGAAATTCCTCAACAGAAAAATCGCAAAGTAAGCTTTAAAACACGTTTTGTTTTGTTATTTAATATGTTATAGGCATTAAAAAATTCGCAGTGTATTTTTAAATGCAACTTAAGCATTTGTCGAACGATTTTTGCTCTATTTTAAGCGAGTCGGGTTTTATATTTTTTATATTAACCCTCTAACATTCGTATTTACATATCTCCCTTTCAAACCATCTTTGAACGCTTACTACGGGGCCTTAACACATTATATCTGCACTGGAAAAGTAGATATAATGTCTTTTTTTAATAGTAACAATGTTGTGTACAGTAGTGAATGGTGGAAGTCGTGCACACCCGAGAAAGACGTGACACGATCAAGTGAAACAAAAACTAAAAATTTTCAATTCTTTAGAATAATATTATTTCCACCTTAAAAATAGAACCAGTTTTCAGGTAAACTAGAATTCACAACCTAAAAACTTAGCCTCAAACTATTTATAACACCGAACAACGGCCGGGTACAGGTCAGCTAGTACCACAGATAATGGCGAGGGGTAAAATCAACTGTTGAAGAACGAAGGGGGTGAAGCTGACTGTGATTCGTCAATAAATCAATCTGACAGTAAATAGGCATCTCGCATTATAATATCACCATTTACTTCTTAAAAGTAAAATCTGCTTTTGAATGAATAGACATTTTTACATGGGAGCGCAAATTACTCGCCACGTTATGAACAAATTTGCAAAGTCCAAATTCGGCAAAAAACTTCGGTTCCATTTTCAGAGTCGAATATTTCGTTTAAGTATTTAGTTAAGACACTTTTATAAATGTTCATAATTTACTTCCCAGCAACCAACCAGCTTTGTGTTTCGCGTCCAGACATGTTTCTACAACTGATCCATATTATACGATGTGAATATGCTTAAAATAAAGTAAAATAATGCTTATATATGGAATGTAATACGACAATTGGGTTTATTCTCTTTTTCACATCTATTTTTACAAGTTTTCATAGCATTAGGTCAACATTTTGCCGTGTTATTTCGTAAAATGAACCGATGATACCTCGACCATAGTTCGCACAAGAATGATGACGTCACGTTTTCAAATTTCACTTGAGGCCATACGCGAGCACAGCCGGCTCCAATGGAACCGGTATGGGGAGTGGGGATAATACGCTTTTAATCACTTAGGGCAGGTCTACTAATATTCATATGTCTATGGCTAGTACCTTCTAATAATGTTTGAAAGGTTTCATAACATTGACAAAGTTGTATTGCTATTTTTGTAGGCGGAACAATTCATAATGCAGTATTTTTTACTGCGCACTCGCGGCGGGTAAAAAAGTGGAAAAGCCAATCAGCCGGCAAGCAAGTACCTCATAGCGAATAAGTCACGGATATTGAAGCTTTTTATCGGGCTCCTGTGCGACTGTGGTTGCCATAACTGAGGAAGGATGAGTCAGCACCTCGATAAGGTTTTGGGTACCGCGGATGTGGTGGCAACACAGACCCGCATCAGGCGCCAGAGGACCTTGTAACCTTGAGAACAGCAAATATATTTTTATTCAATTTACGTATTCTTAATTTAAGAATTAGCGATTTAAATGCTATGCCATACACACAGACGGTATAGTGATAGTGAAAATGCATTTTTTTATATAGTAGATATAATATAAGGAATTACCGGAAAAAGAACTTACTAGCATATTTAAAACATCGTCGTAGAAGTTTCTGGAAACCCTTACCCAAAACATGGAGTCATACCATAGAAGTCGCTGAATAACTTATCCAAAACCTAGTCCCCCTCAGCACAGGATCTCCTAGTGAGGAGGACTATGAATATAATCAACATCTATTTTTTATATATATATATTCTTATAAAAATGTAAAAAAAATGTATAATATAGCTACTAAATAAAAAAAAAATAAAAAAAAAATAAAATGGTATCCTCACTGGAATCTCCCGTGCTGAGGATTTCATTTACAAAGTATTAAAATTTAGTAGTATGGATAATATAATTAAGTTAATTTTAAATATATTAAATAGTTTTATGTTTTTTCTGAAATAATTATAAATATATAAAATGATGTTTTTTTTCCAGTTGAGTGGTTTAGTTTCAGTCTGAATTTAGTGGCAGTATATTATTTATTTATTTATTTAAACGCCATAAAATGGCTTTTACAATAGAGTGATTACAGAACAAGTAATGTGTACACAAAAATATTGTTGCAAGTGATACAGTTGTTAATAGAAGTGCAGTTAAACAATACATAATTAAAAGAATTATCTACTAGTGTACAAATAGTTGAATGAATACTAGGTTTGTATAAGACCTGACGTAAATCGAGGTATGAGGTGTTTATGATAATGAATAGTAATTAATATAAAGTAAATTCTATTAAGGCCTAGAGTGTTATAATAACAAAGAATATTCTATTTGAACAAAATATTAATATGTATAAAAAAGTGACTTTTTCACATGTATAATCTAGCAAAATATTATAATAGAGTAGTTAGTAGTGAGTTTATTGTTGCCTTAAAAAATAATTCTACTTGGAATAGCTGGGCAAGTATCAAATTATAGCAATTATCTAATTCTGATCTCTCTATGTTTTGTTTCCAGCTTTTCATTTATATTTATATTAAAAAAATTGTTGTGCGTTTTGAATGAGAGTGGGATTTCGTTGTATAATGTAGAGTTTAGTACCATAGTATAAGAAGCCTTTTTGCCCAAATGTTGTCTGTTGTAGTTGCTTGTTGGATATGTTTTTGACCTTGAGATCTCATGTTTCTTATATATGTGTTAGTTGATATTTCTTGTGTTTTATATTTATGAATGTAAGGAAGTATTATCTTAGAATAGAGCTGTTTAAGTGACATGATGTATGTGGAAGATTTTGTCTTTCAGAATAATGTTTTCACTGTGGCTTTTAGAGTTTTAATGACTGATTTTAGGATATTGTCACTTGCACTGCCACGTCCGATAATACCGTATTCTAGCGATTGGCAAAGAACCATGTAAGATCTTTATTATGTCTTTTACTGACTACATTTCGAAAGTTTCGAAGAAATAACTATTTTTTTAATTTCATTATTTAAATTGTCAATATGCTCAGTCCATTTTTAATTTTGATAATTTTTTACACATAGATAAGTTACATGGTCAACGTTTTCCAATGAGGGACAATTATTACGATGCCCAATTAAGTGATGAGAGCAACAGATAACAGCTAGCAATTTCAAAAATAATTTATTACCCGTTTATATAAATTAATCATATAATTTTCTCTGCTTCAACCCCCCAGGCCACTGGCATATTGACCATTATATTTCTCAAAGATTCTCGAGTCAGAAAGTCTAGTAAAGAAAGAATTCATGTATTTCTACTTCTCAATAAAATCCAAATAAATGGAATATTTCTGAACGTATCAAAAACTAAAAACTTTTTTAAAAAGGCGATTAGATACCCTTTTTATGTTTGAAACATATTTTTTTTAAATCAGTATAAAAATTTTGAAATCACCAAAAAACATTTCAAAATGGATCACCATTAAACTGAAATTACTGATAACGAAATAAAATAGATATTTTATTAGAAATATATATTATAAATATACTGCCACCTAAATTTTTATCCTTTCATATAAAGATAATAAATAAAAAATTAAAATATCAGCGCCAATTTTTTTTGTAAGATTTTTAGAATTTATATTTGTGTTTCAGACTAATAATTATTGCTTACAATAATTTTGTCAAACTATTATTATTTAATTCAGATAGATTCCGTCGGATTTTTATAGATATAATCTGTCTGCCGTCGGACCTCTAGATTTCATTTGAGTCTTCTACTCCTACTTCTACTACTTCTTCTAAAGCCGGGAATACACATGCCTGTAGCTGGCACACTTGCATGCAAGCTCCTTGCACATGCCAGCTACTATCATGTGTATACGCTAACTTGCATGCCTGTACCTGCCTTGCAAGTAGATTGCACAACATTTGATTTACTGGCATGCAAGTTGAGGGAGGGGACGAGGGGGGTTATGAAACCGGCATGTGTGAACGTCGTGACAGGTACGGGCATGCCAGTAGCTCAGTCTCTCATTAAATTAGCCACACATTGTACTGCCAATTGCAATACGATGATATTTAATTCACTTCGAATGTTTTCCATTGCCAAAAAGCTTGAGACTACTCAGTCTCAGAGTGATTTGAGACACGTACTGTCTAGTGACTGGCATGTGTATACGTCTTGCAAATACAGGCATGCAAGGACGCAACTTGCATGCATGTTTAACTTGCATGTGTATTCTCATTGCGCCAGTAACTTGTACATGCCATTAACATGCATGCAAGCTACTGTTCCATTTTACAGGCATGTGTATCGCCGCCTTAATACTTCCCTTAAAGCCTCCAGCGCCCCCAAGGGGACGTTATCTCCCACTTAGAGAAAGACTGCACTAAATTGTTACTGCATTGTTACAATACATAAATACTATTATGATGTACGTACCGCTACTCACCTAATATACAATAAAACTTTACCTAAAACATGCGAACACCTCATTACAGTTTCTCCTAGTGAATGATAATGATTATTTTTCACTACTACCACTTTATACACCATTAAAATTTTGTATTATTATTTGCTATCTATATATCTGTAAACTGTGTGTACAAGCATAGAAATAAATAAATGAACTATATACAGCTTATTTACAAACAGCTAAAATGGACGCTAACCTTATTAATAAACACAAAAAATATAATTTTTTATTTTTATAATTAACTACTATTATTTTTATTTTTATAACTTTTGATAGTTTTAAACTATAAAATCTAAACGAAACATGAAACAGAATAAGACACATTAAAAATAACGGTCTTTTAATTAATTTTAACATTTTATCAAATAAAAAAAAGAGTTTAAAGTTCCATTCAGATTCTATTATTTCATCATGAACTAGTTGTTTTACAGTAGTTCTTAAATTCACGTATTTAATGCTACGTTACCAATTACGCCAAAGGTGATGGCCCCTTCAATTCGCGTGTTTAATGCTAAGTTACCATAATATCACCAAATATACCAAATGTGATGACCTTTCAATTCACATATTTAGTGTTCAGTTACCCATTGCGCCAAATGTGATGGTCCCAATTCAATTCACATATTTAGTGTTCAGTTACCCATTGCGCCAAATGTGATGGTCCCAATTCAATTCACGTATTTAATGCTAAGTTACCAATTGCGCCAAATGTGAAGGCCCCTTCAATTCACGTATTAAGTGTTAAGTTACCAATTGAGCCAAATGTGATGGCCCTTTCAATTCACGTATTTAGTGTTCAGTTAACAATTGTGCCAAATGTGAAGGCCCCTTCAATTCACGTATTTAGTGTTCAGTTACCAATTGAGCCAAATGTGATGGCCCCTTCAATTCACGTATTTAGTGTTCAGTTAACAATTGTGCCAAATGTGAAGGCCCCTTCAATTCACGTATTAAGTATTCAGTTACCGGCTGAGCCATTTGTCATATTTACGATAAAGAGCATGTAGGTAGATTGTTGAGGTGTTTATTGTAGGTAACTGACTGATGAATAGAGACTGACACAAATATAGAATAAATATTGTTAATTGTGAATTATAATAATTGTCCCTAGTAGAAAAACGCTAACAATGTAACTTATCTAAGTAGAATAGTTGATCAAAATTTGAAATGGACTGAGCGTATTAACTATTTAAATAATAAAACTAATGTTGTTTTTTAATAACGTAAATGTGTATGCATAGATAAATAAGTCATAGAAATCCGCGTTTATATTGCGCTAACGATGAATTCAAAATCTTATTTTTGTTGTTGTTATTCTATGGGAATTATTACAGTATTTTTAATTGTATAAACGAGATTAAAAGTGAGATGACCATTTTCTTTCATATTTAAATAAAAGGGAAGCTTTTTTAAAATTTCGACGGTCAGAGTAAAAATATTTGCCATTTTTTTTTCAACTTTTTCGTATTCGAAATAAAAAAAATATTTTTACGACATCTTCATAAATAAACGCACATTACCTTGGAAATATTCCGAAATTCCATGAGAAATTTAAAATTTATACAACAGATAAACAACCCCCTTTGGCTGTGTAAACAATGTATCTTTCCATGAACATATTTATGTCAGTTTCTTTATTACTAAAGTTTTCACATAGACGGTCGTTTATCAATTGAACAAAAAATTTACCATGTTTTTTAGTAAGACCGCCAGTGTTTTAGCATAAAAAATATGCACATATATAGAAGGGTTTTGTAATCAAACCTAAATACACCCTGTAACACTTAGTAGTAATAATAATCCTAACCTGCATATTTTTGCAAGTATCGACCAGGACAGGTGTCATCGGTCATTGACACAATTTTGGTTTGAGTTGGCGCTTGGTTGTCATATGAGATATGGGCAGAATATTCAATGAGATAGAAATATTCATAATAGTTAAGTACCTACATGAACATATTTTATCTTACTTATTCGAATTATGGCATTATATTCAACATCGACCATGGAAAGGGCACTTTTAACCCATAACTGGAGCACAGTATTCAGCTGTTGAGAAAACGAGGACAATTGATGCAGGTTTTAGCGCGTTTTCGTCGCATCCCTAACTAATTCCGGGTAACTTATTGACTAAGTTGAGCCTTGTCTTTGTTGCCGATGATTCAGGCTCCCGTCCAAAGTAACCACCACATTGCGGGATGGGATAAATATATTTTTTCCATCAAATCGAATGTAGTACTAAGGACGGGATGATTTAAAGAATTTGAACAATTCATAAAATTTTAAAGTTGATTTTCAAGTTCTTTGAACGTTCTATTCAAGTTCTTTTATTATTTAAGTTCCGTGAAACAACTGCCCAATAACGGCATAATAACAGAACTTGAATAGAATCTTCACAGAACTTGAAAATCATCATTGAAATTCATCAAATTTCAAAATTAATTATCAAGGACTGTGAATTTTTTATTAAAGTTCTATTATTATTTCAGTTCTGTGAAGCAATTGGCCCATGTTGATTTAATAACAGACCTTCAATATACTTCACAGAAATTGAAAATTACCTTTGAAATTTGAAGAATTGTTCAAATTTTCTAAAACAACCCGTCCTAAGTGTACAATTTTTTGAAGATCTCATGGGGTTACTGCCAAAAATTGGTAATTTTTTGTTTTGTTTTTTAGAGTTAGCCTTGATTTGAATGTTTATGAACTATAATCTACGTCTGAAATAAGTTTAATTGTAAAGGAGTATAGTGATTAGATTTAAAGAGATGAAGGATTACGCATTGAGCGTAAAGTTCTCTAATTTTCATAACGTTTACCGATTAAAAGTTTAACGTTTACCGATTAATAGCTTAACGTTTACCGATTAATAGTTTAACGTTTACCGATTAATAGTTTAACGTTTACCGATTAATAGTTTAACGTTTACCGATTAATAGTATAACGTTTACCGATTAATAGTTTAAAGTTTACCGATTAAAAGTTTAACGTTTACCGATTAATAGTTTAACGTTTACCTTTTAAAATTTTAATGTTTACCGATTATTTAAAACGTGATGTGATATTTTTACAGAGATCTTATGCAGGCAAACGGATTAGTTTATTTGCTTATCAAAAAAATGTCATTTGAAAATGTTTCACCAAATTAAACAGACATACGGAAATATTGAGCATACCATATTATGAGCTCTGACGTTATGAAATTTGGACAGACTATTAACTGTTTTAAGCCCCCAGAAAAACCTGTTCAAACTCAGGCGAAACGGCAAAAAATACAATCTTAAGAAATACATTTTTGTTTGTAAGTGTTTTTTATTTTTTTATAATTTTTTACAACTGTTGAAAATAATGTGACTTTACTGGGACCCGTTGTAAGGTCACATTATCAATTTGGTGAAGTTTTTCTTGTATGTTCAACTTTTTTAAGTTAGTTTTTGTGAGCGTGACAAAATATAACAAGAGATAAATTATAAAGCAAAATAAAAGATGAAAAACATAACACTATACAAAAAAAAATATAGTGGAAAAACATACAGAAGAAAAATATAATCTTTGTTAGGTGGCAACATTGTATCTATATTCTTCCTTCCCATGTCCATAATCCATATCTGAATACTTAATTTTTGAATGGTTTTTATTTCAAAAGGGAGGATATTAAATGGTTTTATAGATAATTTTTACTTTTGGGCAAATTTCTTTGCCCAAACTTTGAACAGCGCTATCACTGAAGCCAAATCCTGATCTGATTTATTTTGTATATTGAATTTTTCTTAATGTCGTCCATATTCCGAGAAATGCGCGTGTGTCACAGGCGCGCTTCTAATTGAATATAATGAATTGTCATCGATAACGATAAACGAGTATATCTGCCGAATTTCAGAACGATCGGACGTTGATAAGTGGGTTAATTTCCACTGCAAAGATTCTACTTCATTCATTTATTCATCATCATTCAATCAAGTAAACAAAATCTAAATTCAAAAAGATGTATTTAAAAATGATTATAGTTTTCTTTGAAAACTTTTGTAACTCATACTTACCACTGTAATGATAATATACTTGTTCCTGTTTATTCTCTGATACCCATGTATTGTGCACGACGTGTTGTCCTATTTGTTGAATCTTAACGTGACTTTCGCGTCCATATGTATAATTTTATTCCATAACCAGTTAGTTTCAGAGTCCGTCCTGATTGAGAAATTCTTTTGAATTCAGTGGCGTGACGATTAACTATATGCCCCCATAAAAAATATGATTGAATCACATATGACCGGCTTTTGTTTCTTATTTCTGCAAGGATACAATTAAGGAGATACAAGACTCGAGGCTCTCATTTTAATTATTTTTAACGAATTCGTAGGCGATTTATGATAATAGAGCATTCATACAATGTATTAATTACTAAGAAAATATATTAGTGAAAATGACCGTTGTAATTTTGCGGGTTTTTCGAAAAAAGTGAAGTTTTTATTTTTTTACATGGAGTTAGCTCCACACAAATTTCATCCTAAGGGATGCTCTGTAGAGGGTCTTTTCGATGAGAGAAATGAGTGAATATGTCTTTTTTAGACCCATTTTGTAAGTGGGAGGAAACACAGAGCCCGGCAAATCGTTTCGAAGCCGAGCTGTTGAACTCAAAAACGAGTCATAAAAACGACCAGTTCTCACGTGAACCGGTGCTGAAAGACGCTAGTTACTCAGAGCATCTATCATTGTAATACCGGTAAAAGAATCACAACATACCTACATGAAACCTGTACTGTAAAGATAGGGGAATCTATAAAACGGACGGTCCTTTTCTGCACAGAGTCAAGGGTTTCCCTTTCAAAGAATGTTTGAAAGGGAGATATGTAAATACGAATGTTAGAGGGAGCTTTAGTTGCATTTAATGACTGTGATTTTTTTTATGCATATAACATATTAAATAACAGAACAAAACTTGTTTTAATAATTTTCGGAGCTTACATTGCAATTTTTTTCTATCGAGAGAATTGCATATAATTAACGTTTCGGCATAAAAAATGTATAGATATTATTTTAAAACATAACACATATTTTTTTGGAACTAAAAAACTTAAAGAGTTAACGAGAAACTTGGTATAAATCAGTAGAAATTGGGTATGCGGGGAATAATGTTTAACCCAAGAATCTTACCGCACTGCCTCGAAGGCTTCAATATTATAATTATAAACATTAATCATTATTGATTATTGATAATTATTGACTGCATTGAGATTAAGTTTTCCTTGTTGTTAATTATTTATTACACTGAATGTTGTCAATAATGAATTGAAACATGATTGTTATTCTTGTAGTAATAATTTCATTATCAATTTGTATTATGCGTCCATGCGGGCTTTTACAAATATGTGATTAACATTATAATTTTGTGGAACAGTAATCATGACATATAATTTGTTTTTTAAATTATATACAGGGTTTTCCAATAAGAGGTGTTATTTTTAATATCCTGCTATTTCGGTAGATGTTACTTTTAAAGCTGTCATTTTTTGACATTTGACAAGTAGAAACTACGCCATTAATAAAAATGGAACGATATACGCTTCAACAATGCATTGAAATTATTAAAATTCACTTGAGTGAATCAAATGAAAATCATCTTGAGTTATGAGGCCTATTTCCACCTCGGTGGCTTCGTCAACAAGCAAAATTGTCGCATCTGGGGCTCGGAAAACCCAAGAGTTATTGTTAAAAAGCCTCTCTATCTTCAACTGTTTGGTGCGGTTTATGGTCCGGCGGAGTCATTGGACCTTATGTTTTCGAAAATGAGGCTGGAGCAACAGTTACTGTGAATGGATTGCGCTATCGAGAGATCGTTAATGATTTTTTATGGCCGGAATTGGATGGTATTAATCTAGACAACGTTTACTTTCAACAAGACGGCGCTACGTGCCACACAAGTAACGAAACCATTGATCTTGTACGATTGAATATCAAAATAACACCTCTTATTGGAAAACCCTGTAGAACACATGCAGAAGAACGGTATTACGCCAACCTTTATTGTTATTATTATTATTAAGGTATATTATTATAGCCTTCTTGTAACTAACTATATTAGGTGCATGTGAATACTTCTACAATTTCTGCGAATGTATGGCCAACTGCATTCAATCTAGGTACAAGCGAGAATTTAAATGATTCCGTCCTGATATTGTGGTTGTTGGCTCAGTAATTTTATCATCTGGGAAGCGGGTATAGGTACGGCCGCCCCGGGAACCATTTAATGGATATCCAACACCCCTGCCATAGGTAAGCCCAGGTGGTTTTTTACATTTGATGACTTATCAGGGGTGTCGGGTTTCATGGGGTGAGGTTAGTCTAGGAGAAATCAGGAGGAAGGTTCTATTGACTTGAGGGATGGATTCAAATTTCCGTAACTCCTGGACACATTGAGCCCCAGATTCCTATCCACCCCTCATACCCTCGTTTTTCCCAAAACTTCATATCCTTCCTTTCCCTAAAAAGACCCCAACATACAGCATCCCCAAAGATGACATAGGAATTGAGCCTTTTTTTTTCTAGGGGTCGGAAATAAGTCTGAGAGTTTTAAGAATATCGTGTATATATATATTTAAAAAAAAGAAAGACAAACATTTCCGGGTAACGAATAAACTGACAATATTTGAAAATCTCCTCTACTACCACCACAGTAAGCACAAAATGTTGCTTGTGTTGTGATGGAGGACTTAGCCAGCCGAGGAATTGAACACTATGCCTGGGTGGGACCTAAACGCGATGCCAACTTAGCCACTGACCGGTCTAAATAGAACGTAACGAAACCAGAGTACCAACTTAATTTATAAGATTATAAGCCAATATCAGATGTTGAACACTCCGAAATAATTAAATAATAAACACTGTAAATTAATACGAAAACATGTTTAACCATAAATTATAATAAAAATACATTCTGGAAGGTAAACGTGATAAAAAAAGTCAGTTGGAGAATAATAATTAAAAAAAAATCATATTATATTTTTATAAAATTCTAATTGAATCCATTGCACATCGTTTGCTCTTCTCATTCACCTTATCTCAAACGTTTTTGTTATTTACTGGTTGTTTCTCTTGAACGGTGAGTTCTGGCATTATGAAATTTGAACGCATTTTTCTGTGCATGAATGTACATATCAACTTCAAGAGGTAATTCCACATAATGGTAGAAGTAAAAAGAAAATTAAAAAAAAAATAATTGTTTTTCAATATATTTTTTTCCATTCGAACAATTAAAATCATTACTTGAAAACTTCTTTAAAACGTTAGAATTTCAAAATTTAATATATTTATCTTGTATGCTTATCGTATTATCACGTAGAATCAATCACCCCACGAATCTAGTTCACTTTACTCTCAGACGCCTTATGATACACATGTATAATTTGTTTTACACTTCATTTTTAATTTCAGAAATATTGATTGGACAAAAAAGGCAGCAATCTTGGCTGTTATTGCATGACCCCTTGCAAAGAGCGCCCGGTGCGTGCCACCGTAGCGCCAGCAATCTAAAGCGGCCCTGGTGGCACTTCAACCAGTAGTGGTGGCAATGAAAGAAGACCTCAACTTCGCCAATGTCCACTTAGCACTTAGTTCTCGGCTCGCAGCCGAAGTGTTGGCTGTGTGTACCACTAGTCAGTGAATAGTCAATACAAGTTTCGCGCAATATAATAATTAACACTTAAAAATAATTGTAGAAAAACCCATTCACAAAAATACTTAATATTTAAGAGATTCTAATTAACTTAGCTTTATTCGTGAAGTGTAATCCGCTGTTTCCTCTAATTATATTGTGTATTTATGTAATAATTTGAATATAAATAATATAATTATGTATATATTACATACTACCGGTCTGAAATACATGTTTAGTTTCAATGCAAAATATTGTTGAGTGTTAATTTATTTCAATATTGTTCAGGAATTTATTGTATTTTAAGGCGTAGAAGTGATATATAATCAGTGGAAAAATGGGAGAGTTTTGTTGTAATAGGGTGTTGACTGTGGGGTTGTTAGTGGTGTTGGGTATTGGGGTGCAAGGACAACAGATTCCGCAAACACCTTGTCCTTCCATTTTCAACTATCAGACAGATGGAAGCCAGTGGTCTGGGCTAATACAGCTGACCAGCCCTACATCAGGCAATGCTCTTCGTCTTAATCTGAAGATGTCTATTGGAGTGCAGCTACCAACGGTGAGTGACATCTGAGTGGCTATTCCGGTTATACTTAAGATAAGGAACTGTACTTAACCTTAAAATTAACTAAAAGCCGTTAATAATGTTAACTTCAAGGTTAAGGACAATTCTACTGTCATCTGACAGAACGGGACTCGCAGTAAAGACGGTTGAATTTGACCTAGAAAATTAATCTTTCCGTTGGGTTTACTTTGATTATTTTTGATGAACGTATTACTAAAATCTCAGATCCCTAGGGAAATTATTGATTGATCTTCTGAAAAAATAAAATCTGGTGCTTAAAAAACGTTTTACAAAATTTTTAAATCGTTTTTCATTAAATATTTTGATGGTTAGGTCCTGTTTTTATTAATCTTTCATCTAAATTACTTACATCCGTAGGGATCCCTCTAGAAAAATTTGAGATTTTAGTAATACGTTCATCCTAAATAATTAAAATCTGAGTATGTCACATTAATTACGTTTAGATTGTGAATAGTTGTCTTTTACCAGGCGATATTGAGAGTATCTTATCAATTTTACAGAATGATGATTAAAATGAATCTTTTATATTCATGAAAACGTATGCAGATAACAGAATAACTATTGATGTAACAAATATATATATCGTTACTAATTCGTTGGAATTAATTAAAATGTAAACCTCAAGCAAACCCCCGTTATTAGTGTATTGAGTCGCCGTAATCCGCTGTCATCTGAGAGAACTGAAAACACATTTAACGTAAAAATCGTTAATAATTTTAAGGTTATGGACAATTCTGCTGTCATCTGAGAGAATTGGACTCGCTTTTAACGTACAAATCGTTAGTAATTTTAAGGTTAAGGACAATTCCTTATCCTTAACTATATACACCTAACATAAATCGCCCTCCTGATAGATAAATATATAAAGCTAGCTCAGACCCGTGAAAAATTATGGTGAAATATAATTCATATTTTGAAAATAATTTTCTGTTAAAACATCACGTTACAGGTAGGTACATAATTTAACGCTTGTCGAAATAATTATTCTGTTAAAACATTACGTTACAGGTAGGTACTTACTTTAAGGCTTGTCTGAATAATTATTCTGTTAATACATTACGTTACAGGTAGGCACTTACTTCAACGCTTATCTGAATAATTATTCTGTCAAAACATTACGTTACAGGTAGGTACTTACTTTAACGCTTGTCTGAATAATTATTCTGTTAAAACATTACGTTACAGGTAGGTACTTACTTTAACGCTTATCTGAATAATTATTCTGTCAAAACATTACGTTACAGGTAGGTACTTACTTTAACGCTTGTCTGAATAATTATAATGTTAAAACATCACGTTACAGGTAGGTATTTACTTTAAAGCTTGTCCGAATAATTATTCTGTTAAAACATTACGTTACAGGTAGGTACTCACTTTAACGCTTGTCTGAATAATTATTCTGTCAAAACATTACGTTACAGGTAGGTACTTACTTTAACGCTTGTCTGAATAATTATAATGTTAAAACATCACGTTACAGGTAGGTATTTACTTTAAAGCTTGTCCGAATAATTATTCTGTTAAAACATTACGTTACAGGTAGGTACATACTTTAACGCTTGTCTGAATAATTATTCTGTTAAAACATCACGTTACAGGAAGGTACATACTTTAACGCTTGTCTGAATAATTATTCTGTTAAAACATCACGTTACAGGAAGGTACATACTTTAACGCTTGTCTGAATAATTATTCTGTTAAAACATCACGTTACAGGAAGGTACATACTTTAACGCTTGTCTGAATAATTATTCTGTTAAAACATCACGTTACAGGAAGGTACATACTTTAACGCTTGTCTGAATAATTATTCTGTTAAAACATCACGTTACAGGAAGGTACATACTTTAACGCTTGTCTGAATAATTATTCTGTTAAAACATCACGTTACAGGAAGGTACATACTTTAACGCTTGTCTGAATAATTATTCTGTTAAAACATCACGTTACAGGAAGGTACATACTTTAACGCTTGTCTGAATAATTATTCTGTTAAAACATCACGTTACAGGAAGGTACATACTTTAACGCTTGTCTGAATAATTATTCTGTTAAAACATCACGTTACAGGAAGGTACATACTTTAACGCTTGTCTGAATAATTATTCTGTTAAAACATCACGTTACAGGAAGGTACATACTTTAACGCTTGTCTGAATAATTATTCTGTTAAAACATCACGTTACAGGAAGGTACATACTTTAACGCTTGTCTGAATAATTATTCTGTTAAAACATCACGTTACAGGAAGGTACATACTTTAACGCTTGTCTGAATAATTATTCTGTTAAAACATCACGTTACAGGAAGGTACATACTTTAACGCTTGTCTGAATAATTATTCTGTTAAAACATCACGTTACAGGAAGGTACATACTTTAACGCTTGTCTGAATAATTATTCTGTTAAAACATCACGTTACAGGAAGGTACATACTTTAACGCTTGTCTGAATAATTATTCTGTTAAAACATCACGTTACAGGAAGGTACATACTTTAACGCTTGTCTGAATAATTATTCTGTTAAAACATCACGTTACAGGAAGGTACATACTTTAACGCTTGTCTGAATAATTATTCTGTTAAAACATCACGTTACAGGAAGGTACATACTTTAACGCTTGTCTGAATAATTATTCTGTTAAAACATCACGTTACAGGAAGGTACATACTTTAACGCTTGTCTGAATAATTATTCTGTTAAAACATCACGTTACAGGAAGGTACATACTTTAACGCTTGTCTGAATAATTATTCTGTTAAAACATCACGTTACAGGAAGGTACATACTTTAACGCTTGTCTGAATAATTATTCTGTTAAAACATCACGTTACAGGAAGGTACATACTTTAACGCTTGTCTGAATAATTATTCTGTTAAAACATCACGTTACAGGAAGGTACATACTTTAACGCTTGTCTGAATAATTATTCTGTTAAAACATCACGTTACAGGAAGGTACATACTTTAACGCTTGTCTGAATAATTATTCTGTTAAAACATCACGTTACAGGAAGGTACATACTTTAACGCTTGTCTGAATAATTATTCTGTTAAAACATCACGTTACAGGAAGGTACATACTTTAACGCTTGTCTGAATAATTATTCTGTTAAAACATCACGTTACAGGAAGGTACATACTTTAACGCTTGTCTGAATAATTATTCTGTTAAAACATCACGTTACAGGAAGGTACATACTTTAACGCTTGTCTGAATAATTATTCTGTTAAAACATCACGTTACAGGAAGGTACATACTTTAACGCTTGTCTGAATAATTATTCTGTTAAAACATCACGTTACAGGAAGGTACATACTTTAACGCTTGTCTGAATAATTATTCTGTTAAAACATCACGTTACAGGAAGGTACATACTTTAACGCTTGTCTGAATAATTATTCTGTTAAAACATCACGTTACAGGAAGGTACATACTTTAACGCTTGTCTGAATAATTATTCTGTTAAAACATCACGTTACAGGAAGGTACATACTTTAACGCTTGTCTGAATAATTATTCTGTTAAAACATCACGTTACAGGAAGGTACATACTTTAACGCTTGTCTGAATAATTATTCTGTTAAAACATCACGTTACAGGAAGGTACATACTTTAACGCTTGTCTGAATAATTATTCTGTTAAAACATCACGTTACAGGAAGGTACATACTTTAACGCTTGTCTGAATAATTATTCTGTTAAAACATCACGTTACAGGAAGGTACATACTTTAACGCTTGTCTGAATAATTATTCTGTTAAAACATCACGTTACAGGAAGGTACATACTTTAACGCTTGTCTGAATAATTATTCTGTTAAAACATCACGTTACAGGAAGGTACATACTTTAACGCTTGTCTGAATAATTATTCTGTTAAAACATCACGTTACAGGAAGGTACATACTTTAACGCTTGTCTGAATAATTATTCTGTTAAAACATCACGTTACAGGAAGGTACATACTTTAACGCTTGTCTGAATAATTATTCTGTTAAAACATCACGTTACAGGAAGGTACATACTTTAACGCTTGTCTGAATAATTATTCTGTTAAAACATCACGTTACAGGAAGGTACATACTTTAACGCTTGTCTGAATAATTATTCTGTTAAAACATCACGTTACAGGAAGGTACATACTTTAACGCTTGTCTGAATAATTATTCTGTTAAAACATCACGTTACAGGAAGGTACATACTTTAACGCTTGTCTGAATAATTATTCTGTTAAAACATCACGTTACAGGAAGGTACATACTTTAACGCTTGTCTGAATAATTATTCTGTTAAAACATCACGTTACAGGAAGGTACATACTTTAACGCTTGTCTGAATAATTATTCTGTTAAAACATCACGTTACAGGAAGGTACATACTTTAACGCTTGTCTGAATAATTATTCTGTTAAAACATCACGTTACAGGAAGGTACATACTTTAACGCTTGTCTGAATAATTATTCTGTTAAAACATCACGTTACAGGAAGGTACATACTTTAACGCTTGTCTGAATAATTATTCTGTTAAAACATCACGTTACAGGAAGGTACATACTTTAACGCTTGTCTGAATAATTATTCTGTTAAAACATCACGTTACAGGAAGGTACATACTTTAACGCTTGTCTGAATAATTATTCTGTTAAAACATCACGTTACAGGAAGGTACATACTTTAACGCTTGTCTGAATAATTATTCTGTTAAAACATCACGTTACAGGAAGGTACATACTTTAACGCTTGTCTGAATAATTATTCTGTTAAAACATCACGTTACAGGAAGGTACATACTTTAACGCTTGTCTGAATAATTATTCTTCACACAATAAGTTCCAATTATGAAAATGATAATTAATTAATAACTAAATTGAATTGAACTCACCGTCTCCAGGCGGTTAGGAGCAGTTCGGACTTTTTTGCAGTATTGACATAAAAAAATCTATTCAGGGCATCAGGCCATCAGAATAATAATTTTCGAAAAATTAAAGTTTAAAATATGCATTTGACATTGAAGCGGGTGTACAATTTTGACTACATAATCTACTGATTTCGGTTGTGATTATCTGTCTGTATATGCGGTTCAATGGTCTCTGGAACTTTTGCTTTGTATTTAAATGTGGTCATTTTCAAAATTGATATGTTTTTTTCGAGAATTCAGACAAGCAGTGAATTGTAATATAATCCTCTGCTCTAATAATTAAATAGACATTTTTAACTCCCCAGGCTAATTTGTTCGGCTTAGGGAACAAACTGCTAATACCCGTAGAGTTAATTTGTTCGCTTTTCGAAACAGCTCAAATGCTCTCGGAAATCCAGAAATATGAACTGGTTGAGAAATATTTACGAAACTTTGTAAAAAGGGATTAATTATTTTTACATGGAACGACGAAAAGTGAGGTGGGAATAATGTTCATACAAACATTTTTCTAATAAAATATGTGTTGTTTTTAGTTGTCAGTAATTTTAATTTTTTTCATAAGGTGAACCATTTTAAATACTATTTATAGTTGATATAATAGTATATTAAAGTATAAGTGGATAAACAGGTCTTTAAAACATGCGCGATTTTTCGAGCACGACGGCGTAGCCGAGTGCTCGAAATAAAGCAAGTGTTTTAAAGACCAGTTATCCACGAATACTTTACGATATTTTTTTTTATTGGTACACTTTGAAAACATAAATATTGATATTGTTCGAGGAACGAACAAGGGTTGGAATAGCCGACTCAAGGGCTATTCCACACAGATAACAAATAAATTAATTATATGGCTTTTGACAGGCGAATGCAGAAACACAATGCGTAACGTTACTTCACAATCAACTTACCGGTGAAATGATGGTGAAATCTGCATAAGCCTCATCTGTCAGCACTGGAACGGAATTGTGGTTCTTTAACACTCGTTGTTTTAAAGTAAATTGCGATAAAAATACGTCTTATGATTATTCCGATTAGACAACCGGCGATCGAGATTTGACAGGACGAACGGCCTTTTTGCAACTGGCTCGGCTCACGGCTCTCCGCGTTTTAGCTGACTTGTGCGAACTTAAACTATACAGTTTAAATTCTGACGATACGATTGGTTATTACACAGCCTGTCAAAAGCAATCGGCGTTACGGAACAGATATTATTATTAAAAATTTGGAAATAAGAACTTTTAATGAATTCGTGATGTGACATCACAATATCTTGTTGTCATGGAAATGAAAAACACAAACATTAATTTGCAATCTGTCACATAAGAAATAGTTGGATTTATAGTTAAAAGTTGACATTTAGACTTCACATTTTGTTGATTTGTTGATGTTGCCATGGTAACTTTAAAAAACGCGCGTTCCATAAAGTGCGATTTAAACACGCTAGAGCGTACTTTAAATGAGTAAAAAAGGGCACCAATAAAAAAATATGTATATTTCAAATATGATTCTAATAATAAAATTTGAAAGCTTAAATTATCATCTTTCAAAAAGAGTTTTTAGTTTTCGGACACGTTCAGAGATTTACCAATTTAATGAGAAGCGAAAATACACACAAATTCTGCGACTTTTTGATAGCATCTTTAAGAAACATAACGTTCAATATGTTTGAGCCCTGAAGGGTTAGTTATTAATCATATCAAGCTGATATTGTGATGAAGCCCTTTATTTAAAGACAGTCAATATTGTCCCTACCGAATCATACTAAGCTGATATTGTAATGAAGCCCTTTATTTAAAGACAGTCAATATTGTCCCTACCGAATCATACATACTAAGCTGATATTGTAATGAAGCCCTTTATTTAAAGACAGTCAATATTGTCCCTACCAAATCGTATCAAGCTGATATTGTGATGAAGCTCTTTATTTGAAGACAGACATTATTGTACCTACAAAATCAGTGTGACAATAATGAATTGTTTATGGACATATTTGTATTCTACCTATTACCATTGATGTATTATATTTAGATGAGACATGAAACGAAAAAAATAGGTTCATTTTTTTTACCTCCAACTGACCTCCAACTCTCCTAACGCTCTAACTAAATTAGATTTTAGTACGTAGTAACGTCTCTAATTGTAGCCCTGTGCCTTTTACCCATTTTTGTTTGTCATTTACTTTTGCTTATTTAGCTAATTATTTTGATACTATTTTTTTAATTTCTATGTATAAAACACCCATACGGAGGGTAATGATCCCGTTAAAAAATGATAGCATGCCAAATTCCTGATAAAATATTGATATAAACTAAAACATATGACGGAATGCGACAATAATAGTATATCAATATCGATATAGGTATTTGTATGAACAAGTGTTCCGCGGTCCTCATAAAACATTAGCTTTTGAGTGATACTTTTGTTAGGAAATCTTCAATTCATTCGTTATACGCCTGCAGTCTTATTTTTAACAGCAAAACGAATAATTTTACCAGATTTTTAATACATTAATAGTAGTATTTCATAACAGTAAGTTTTCTCCGTGCGTGTATGTAATTTTTTGGGCATCATGCCTATTTTATGATCATAAATAAAATAATGATTTTAACATCAGAAATCATTTTATTTGTCATTTTCAAAATTGGAACTGACTTGTCGAGAATTCAGAGTATACGTGATTTTTTATGGGCTTGCGCTATATTGATACAATTGATGATATATTCGATGATTGATACTGATGAATACGAATTTGTTACTCAAAAACTTTTACATTTTATCTTGATATGCTAAATAGCAGCTAACGTCACACATTCATCAAAAACAAAAATCTGGTTTCAAGAATCACTTTAAAGATACGTCAATGGAGATAAGAATGCTGGTTGAAACCTGTATTTTTGGAATTGACCTTTTTACCTTGATCGTCTTATCTGTGGGTGCCAAATACATACAATAAATAACCTACCAAAAGAGGTAATTGTTGATTCTAAAATAATTATGATTTAAAATACTGCCATTGCAAAATAATGAAGGAAGTAATAAATACGTAAAAAATAAAAAAAATTCTTGAAAGTTCGATTGAAAATAAGAATAAATTTATATACAGGATTTTCCAATAAGAGGTGTTATTTTGATTTCAGTCGTAAAAGATCAATGGTTTCGTTGCTTGTGTGGCACGTAGCGCCGTCTTGTTGAAATTAAACGTTGTCCAGATTAATACCATCCAATTTCGACCATAAAAGATCATTAATCATCTCTCGATAGCGCAATCCATTCACCGTAACTGTTGCTCCAGCCTCATTTTCTAAAAAGTAATGTCCAATGACTTCGCCGGACCATTAACCGCACCAAACAGTCACGCGTTGAAGATAGAGAGGCTTTTCAATAATAACTCTTGGGTGTTCCGAGCCCCAGATGCGACAATTTTGCTTGTTGACGAAACCACCGAGGTGGAAATGGGCCACATCACTCAAGATGATTTGCATTTGATTCACTCAAGTGAATTTTAATAATTTCAATGCTTTGTTGAAGCGTGTATTGTTCCTTTTTTATTAATGGCGTAGTTTCGACTTTTCATATATCAAAAAATGACAGCTTCAAAAGTAACATCTACCGAAATAGCGGGCTATTCAAAATAACACCTCTTATTAGAAAACCTGTAATTGAGTTGTCGCAAATAAAATATTTAATATTATGAAAAAGAGCTAGTAATTAAAAAATAAATGAACAAGTATTTAAACTTGAAAACTAGGTAAAGGTAGAAATTACCCTTCTGTTTTAACGAGCAGTATTCTCGTACCTTAGACCAAAAATATATCATTAAATCCCTTCAATACTGAAACTGCGTGAATTGTCATCCTTCGGTTCAAAGATAGCAAAATTAATTACCATTTAGGCAGGAAATATTATTTTTAAAATGCAAAATGATTATGGCTGATTTATTGAAATCTCTTAAAGACGTGATTGTTTTCCTTTCCTAATAAAATATAATAAAAATTCAGAATATATCGGACCACTTGTTCTTTTCCTAATAAATATTATGATGAAATGTTACTACGTTATAATTTTTATGACACGAGATTCAACATCTTTTGTTAGGAAACCTGTCAATTCATTCGTTTAAGGCCTGCAGTCCCGTTTTTAATAGGAATACAAATAAT
Organism: Hesperophylax consimilis; assembly: GCF_061612785.1. Classification (NCBI taxonomy): domain Eukaryota; kingdom Metazoa; phylum Arthropoda; class Insecta; order Trichoptera; family Limnephilidae; genus Hesperophylax; species Hesperophylax consimilis. Next base: position 6,537,063 of record NC_142857.1, read on the forward strand.
TTGACCAGAATTTTAATAAATTAGCAATATTTTAAATAGTAAGTTTTCTGTGTATTATCTGATAATTTATTACGAGTGCCTACTTGTATCTTCACTTGCAATTCCTTAATGTTAGCGCCTACTTGTATCTTCACTTGTAATTCTTTAATGTTAGCGCCTACTTGTATCTTCATTTGTAATTCTTTAATGTTAGCGCCTACTTGTATCTTCACTTGTAATTCTTTAATGTTAGCGCCTACTTGTATCTTCACTTGTAATTCTTTAATGTTAGCGCCTACTTGTATCTTCACTTGTAATTCTTTAATGTTAGCGCCTACTTGTATCTTCACTTGTAATTCTTTAATGTTAGCGCCTACTTGTATCTTCACTTTGTAATTCTTTAATGTTAGCGCCTACTTGTATCTTCACTTTGTAATTCTTTAATGTTAGCGCCTACTTGTATCTTCACTTGTAATTCTTTAATGTTAGCGCCTACTTGTATCTTTGTTTATAATTCTTTATTACAAAAGCCTAGTCGTATCTTCGCTTTTACTTATTTTCTTTCAAATTTTTATTATTTTTATTTTACAATTTGATAATACATATAAAACATAAAAAACATATAGTAATAATTTTTCGTTGTTTTTTTTTTATGTGAAATCGCATAAGAGTCCCAACTGCTCTCAACCGTCTATGGCATCCCCTATTGGGGCATGTTGTGAGGCTGAAGGTAGTGGGGAGTTAAGGAGATGGGGAGGAGGAAGGTGGGGAAGTACCTGGCAATTCAGATCTGGTCACCAAACACGGCCAAAGTCATTTCAAGCAACGTTTCAATTCCAAATGGCGTTCTTACACCAGGGCGATACTGAGGGTATCTCCCACTCTGGAACGTGCCGGAAATATACTACATGTTATTTTAAGGCGAAGCTTAATGCTAAATCACTATTTTGATTAATCTTTATAACGAATTGGTGAACATTATGAATACCAAAAAATATGCTTTAGATAAATTGAAGATTTTCCTATATTATATATTCCTGTTTGGCTTGAGTAGAATACAAATAAAATAATAAATTAGTTAGTAAAAAATATTAATCTAAGCTACATAAAAATATATGTTTTTAATAGAAATGTATGAACGCGTAAAGGAAACAACTTTTAAAAAATACAGTATTAAAGCTAAGATTATCTGTGACAGTTTCACTTGCTTAAAATTTTTCCTTTCTTATAAAATTATTTACAAAATAAATAAAAACCAGTTTTTTGCTTGAAATCGAACGTTTCTTGACTCCGTTTGTCAAGCGATTTTAACGCCTATTACCTACAATATAAGGTATACCAAGAATATACATATATTTGGCTTGTAGCTTCCTCTTAAATGAGTAATTTGTGTAATTAATCGAAATAAATTTACTTGCGCATGCTGTGATTTGAATCTACTACCTCTAGCTTGCTACTTGAGAGCCTCACCCTTAGCTATAGTCACAGAATTATTTTTTATTCTAAATAAACATAAAATCAAAAAAAAATTGACTTCATTCATTAATTATATTGGCAGCACATGAGAACGGGTCGCTTCTACGATTCGTTCTTAAGTTCAACAGCCCGGCTGTGGAACGAACTGCCGGCCTCTGTGTTTCCTCCCTCCTACAACATGGGACTCTTCAAGACCCATGATCACTCCTTCCTCCCCACAAAAAAACCCTCCACACAGCATCCCCAAAGATGACATAGGCCCTGAGGGAAATTATTTTCTTCAGGGCCTCCTGTGTGGAGTTAATATAAAAAAAAATTAACTGTCACACGCATGCAAACCATTCAACATAGAACTTAGATACTTTCGAAAATAGGTTTATTACATAATAAGCTGTACCCCGCCACGCGTTGCTGTGGATCAGTCCTTCTGTGTAGATATAGAAACAATCGTAGAAAAATTGAGATATTTAGAAAACAATTTTTTTTAGGGATCTGTAAGAAAACTGTAACTTGGCTACTTTTAGGATTTTATTAATTTCATCCAGTATAAATATTTGACGCAAACTGGAAACAATTATTACTTTTCTTTCTAACGTAAAAAAAACGTATTTCCGCTTGATAGAAAAAAAAAAGATAAAAATACTTATGACCGTAAAACGCTGAAGCGAAAATATTTAATAAAACATGACCCATTTAAAATATCTCTTCGCACTTTTAGGGTAGAATTTAAATTAACACTGTGATTATTTTCATATATATAAGTAATAAAAATGACAGAAAAGGATATGTTTTTTTTCATGATTTTTCATATAATTACTTTTTCAAATCGTTATCAGAAAAGAGATTATTTAAAAAATAACATTTTTTTAACAGCTTAAAAACTTAAACAGTATTACTTACAAAGATTCCTTGATTTGCCGCAGCCTACTCGGGTTAAAATATTCACTCATAATAATATTCATGCAAGAATTTTTTAAACTTGCACCATTTTTCTAATCCTCAAAAATATGGTAATTTTTACATTTCGCGTTTAGTTGCTAACTTCACTTTCTTCAGATGATATTTGCGATGTCATTGACCCGGTCTGCTTTGAATTGCTTCAAAATTAGGCCAATTTGATTATGCGTTCGGTATTTGCTTTGATAAATCGATATTTCAATTTAAAATATTCCTCTGATAGTGCTGCCAATGGGTATTACTGCTTTTTACATTTTAATTGTGCGACCGACCGATTTTTGTCAAATCAACAAGATTTACGCGAGCTGCGCTCCACGTCTTAATGTAGTAATATGTCCCTACTCCTGGGGGTCGGACAGTTTAAAAATCTGTCTATACGAAAACTGCGGTATTACGGCAGATATACGCAGTACGATGTAAAACGACGTAGCTCAGTGGTCCAGAGCACCTGACCGGACATCAGAATGTGTGGATTGAATTCCCGTCGGCGGCATTTATTTTTACTCGAGAGATATTTTCAATTTGTATGGATATTTCAGGCGAGTAATTAATGCTTATAATAATTTATTACCTTTATGCTATGCATACAAAACTTGTCTTATAAACATTAGTTTATCATTAAAAAAACATAAGACAGGTTTTATGAGGGAGGTTCGCAGTGCGTCTCAAATAAATATCAATTATACAGCCTCGTAAATGTGGAACCATTGAATTGGTACAAACCTCCGTATATTTGGGGAGAAGTGTAGACACGCACATTAAATGGGATACTCACATAACTTATATCTGCAAACGTCTTCAAGCTATTGAGAGGCGAATTTACAAAATTAAATATTTCATGCCTATAAGAACGATAAAAATAATGTATTTGTCACTAGCGGAATCTACATCATATACGGAATAACTTCTTGGGGAAACTCATGTAAGACAAATACAGGTTTCATTAAAAAATACAAAACTCGAAGACTAAGCTTCTTGTAACCAGAAGCATTTATGCACAACGAAGAGATGTAAAGTTATTATATGATTCCGTTAATATATTATCTGTTCGAGGGATATTATGGTTTAAAATTCTGGGGTTTGGGATCACAGGGGCCTATCTATAAAAACATAGTTTTGAGATAAACGCAAATAAAAATTGGATTGCTCATATGCCAAAAAGTATCTCTTAAACGGCTGTATGTACTAGATGGAGCTTTGTCACTAGTAAATATGTTTATGGCATTACCGAAACCTCAAACTCAAAACACCAGTTTTTGTAGTTAGGCCCCTGTGATCCTAAGCTGATTTCATATTTAAGAAAATGAAGGCATAACCACTCCAAAAAATACGGGCGACTAACATTCACTTATCTTGTACCCACGAATACTATATTTAATACGATGCCAATGCGTATAAAAATTGAATCGAATTTAAATAAAAGAAATGCTAAAAAATGGTTAGTAGATCAATATTGATATTGTCTATATTTAAATTAGGATCCGTTAATTTTATGCCTATGATTGTGTGTTGAGTATGATGTGTGCCTTTAAGTGTGTGTATGTCTATGAGTATGTTGCCTGTATTATATCAATCTATTTGTCTATGTTATGTTTTTTTGTATTGTAGTCATTTGTAATGTTATTCTTCTGTCTCTCTTTTGTACATAGGGGGTCCTCTTTATATTTGTGTTTTAGTGTTGTGTTTTATTATTGTAAAATTTGCCTGCTGACAGTTTAGCGGGTGTTTGTAATGAAGAATAAAAATAAAAATAAACATTGCTTACAGAATTACGTGGGTCGTATTGAGCTGCTCGGAGGACAGACGGAGTTGGTGCAGACGATATTGCGCGGGGGGACGCTGCGCTATAAGGTGCACTTCCCGCTGTTCAGCCCATTGCCGCGCGTCACAGCCATCACCTTCAACGGCCTCCTCATGTGCCAGGGACCACCAGGTAAGCCCTCTTTTTATTTGACTGAAGTCTTAAACTGTGAGGGGGGCAGTTCCATGTTAAAAATCCTGAGTTATCTCCCTTCAACCAGAATCTGTTATGTTCACTGCTGTAGCAGATCCTGGGTTACTCAACTTTCCTGCAAATAGAATCTTGTTATTTGAGCTGCTCCAGGAGATCCTAAGTTACCTGCAACAGGATTTTGTTGTTTGCATTGCACGTGGAGACGCATCACCAACGCATTTCGCGTTGAGAACGTGCCGCAAGTATCCCATATATTATTTTAAATGAATAAATTGGGAAGTTACACAAAATTCAACAAATGAAATTTCGGTTTGCTAGTCGAGAACCATACTCTTCGACCACGGAGGTCTGAGCATATGGGGAGATGAAACATTATTTTTATATTGTTGAAGTAAAACTTCTTTACGCGCGTCATGCATTTTCGAGGACCGGAGTAAAACCGACTCATGACCGTCACGAAAAACAGTGATCGTTTGGTGGTGGGGGTACGGGACCCCTACCACCGCTCGCCGTTCACTGTCGCTCTCTCACCGTAGTCGCTTACTGAGGTGAGGGAGCCACTGACGAACGTTCTCTCTCTCTCTTCTCTCTTTTCCTCTCTCTCTAGCCAACGACACCACGCCAGGCATCAGCTGCTTGCTTCGTGTACTGCGCGGTGAGTGTAATACGAGTGAAATACGTAATTGATTGTGGTTTATTCGATTTGGAACAGAGTTTTAGTGTCAAAAATGAGTAGTGACGAGATAGAAGTGAGAAAAACATTCGTGGCACAAGAATAATGAAATGAAAAGAGAGAGAGAAGAATACTAAAAGTTTCACTTCCGTCGTGCGTGGGCTTGCCACACACTGTATTTTTTTTATACTGGAAGTATAAAGGCGTTATCATAAATTATATGATTAGGACTTAATTTTTTATTAAAGACGCCTGGGTGGAATCGGATGTACTTGTCAATACAACAACTAAACGTTGAAAAGGTCAAACGTTCAATTGGATGGCCATATTTTATTTGTCACAAGAAAGCGTTTTGACGATCGGAGAATGTTTGAAAAATACCTTTTCTCGTTTAGTGTTTGCAGTTCTCAACAGTAGTTTGCAATAGGTACTTGTTGACTTATTAGATGGCTTAAGGTAAGGACACACTGGGCCTACGTACGCAACGCTTTAAGATATCTGAACAATTTATAATCCATTATTTTTCTTTGAAAATAAATTATTTAGAAACATACTTGTCACACGCGACCCAATCCTACGCTTCCCACGCAACGCCGATCCAGATCGGCATTGGACATGTGAAATAAATATGACGTTGGTGGATGGCCTTCTAATAGTTCATTTGACGGTTAGAATTACCTTTGTTTTGCGTTTGGCGTTCACTGACATTATTATTTATTTATTTTATATATATATACAGGGTGTCCGGAAACTCGTGAATCTACATCACATTTGGAGTCGATTTTGTAGTATATTTTTTTTTTATTTGAGCTTTCGCTATCGAGTAAATCGAGTTTGAAGTTGATTTTTTTTTTTTTAATCAAATTCTTATAAATTATTACTGAAAATCAAAGTACCCAACTAATTAAAACTATTTGAAAGTAAAACAAATGAAGAAACTCGGATTTGAAGCATTATTTTGAAATCACCCTTCATTTAACCCGGTGTAATCATAAAATATTTCTGCTCTGCAGGGTTAAAACATCTGTTATTCAACCCTAAACACCAGAAAAAACTTTAACCCTAAAATAGCCGAAAAATATTTTTTTTTGTTTTTTTTTTTTGAAAATGCTCAAATCAAAAAACTTTATGTTTTTTTGGGTTCCCCATGTGGTGTAGATTCTCCAGTTTCCCGCTTGTACTACGAGTTTCCGGACACCGTGTATATATAAATTACAAACAATCCAAAACAAAATGAACCTTTGTCTATCCAACTGGGAAGGATTCCCGTTTCAGGAAAGCCAAATTGTGTATTTAGTACATAATATTCCTACAATGGAATGGCGATGATGTCAAAACAAATTTTGAGAACATTTTTGATTGCATTCGAAGTGACAGAAAGGTTTCTTTATCCTTGAAAGAATCGCAAAGATGTAATTTATTACCAGGGTCAATTTGGATAACATTAGTAATTGCATTCAGAACAGATGAATGGATTCTTTCGGGACATCACAAGTCTGAGATTCTTTCCAGGTCATTTTGTAGAACATTTACAATTGTATAGTTAGTTATTCCACATTTATAAATCAGTATTTACATTTATAAGACATATGAATCCTATAGTCCTTTTTTTAGAATTTCTTAGGTGATAGAAATTACACATTACTAGACCAGATTATATGCCGTATAACATATGAATTTTCAATTTTATAATTTCGATTCTTTATTTATTAAATGGCTAGTCATTATTATACAGTAATCGAAATAAAACCGCGCAAAAGATTCGTAAATTTAAATTTAAATAATAACATTGAAGATCAAGTATTAGGAACAAAAATAACCATTTTTGTACTTGAAATAAAAAGTGACTTTAATTGACTTTAACTTTATTGGCATATCTATATTTTTTAATATTAATTAATTTTATTAAATCAACGTTTTTGCATGTGTTTCCACTACCACACTACACATGCCTGTATTACGGTAGTCTAAATTTGTTTATATTATTAATTAAACATAAGAATATTGTACTCTTAAAGTATCTGTGGGCCCTGTACAGTACACCTAGCTTCTATGAGGCTAGTTTGACTCTGGCTTCGATGGAGTCTCAGTGCCTGAGCTGGTCACTTATAGATACACCAAACATATTAATGGAAGGCATTTTGGGAAGATTGCTTCCATTGAATGGGTCTAGATTATTATTTCAATCCCTTTTAGATTTTGAAACATTAAATTCGACTAGGTTACTCTAAGAGGAAACCCTCTCGAGGTAACCGTCCATTCTCTGTTTTAAAGCCCTCCGAGCTGTTGGAGTTTGTGTATCCTTTGGAGGCTGATCAAGCAAAAAGCTATCATGGATTGAACTATCATTCGTGCAACATTGATTACGGATACTATGGTTCAAATTAGAATTGTGTGCGTAGGACAAGTGTGCACATTGGCATGTAACGCACACGTTGCGTACGTGAGCACGGTGTGTTCTTACCTTTATTGTCACATTCTAAACATCTTCTACTCCTACGGCGAGCGTAGGCGAATACAAAGGCACGACAATATTTGCACGAGCCAGCACATAAAACACGTAAAAATTTAGCTGACGAGAAACCCAACGATAAGAAAAACCCACAATTCAATTATCGATATCAAACCGAGAAAGGATAATTAGAAATTCTAATTAAAAATATTATTGCATCATTGAAAATAATACTTATAACAATTATCAGTGAAAATAGAATAAGTCAATTGAAACTTTTTTAAATCAACCCTACAAAAAAGGGAGTTTTTTTACTATAATTCATCTATTTTCAATTTTCGTCCTAGTTGCGCCACCTAGTAGCTAATTACAAAGATAAAAAACTATTTGACTGAGAGTTTAACTTTCCTTCTCGGGGACTGGACTCAACCACTGTAACAACTGTGTCATATCCTGATGGGATAGGACCGATATTTAATTCGTGTGTGAACTGCTGTAATATCAGAGAAATGCGTATATGTCCGCGTGTTTATGCGTGATTGCTACTAAAAGTTGAAAGAATGCATCGTCATCAAGAACGAGTCTATCTGCCAAGTTCCAGCTCGATTGGGTGTCGGGAAGTGGGTTAATTTCCGCTTCCGAGATTTGCATTAATTCATTGCCGAATACCTGTGTCTCATTCTATTAAAAGATAATGGTCGCAAATGGGACTCGAACCCAGAACCTCTAGTCTTAAGGGGACTAATAACTGTGTCTCTTTCTATTAAAAGATAACGGTCACAAATGGGACTCGAACCCAAAACCTCTAGTTTAACGGGGAACAATACCTGTGTCTCATTCTATTATACGATAACGGTCGCTATTGGGACTCGAACCCAGAACCTCTAGTCTTACGGGGACCAATACCTGTGTCTCTTTTTATTAAAAGATAACGGTCTCAAATGGGACTTGAACCCAGAACCTCTAGTCTTACGGGGACCAATACCTGTGTCTCTTTTTATTAAACGATAACGGTCTCAAATGGGACTCGAACCCAGAACCTCTAGTCTTACGGGGACCAATACCTGTGTCTCTTTCTATTAAAAGATAACGGTCTCAAACGGGACTCGAACCCAGAACCTCTAGTCTTACGGGGACCAATACCTGTGTCTCTTTCTATTAAAAGATAACAGTCGCAAATGGGACTCCAACCCCAAACCTGTAGTTTAACGGGACCAATATCTGTGTCTCATTCTATTCTCATATTTTCTCTGAGAGTTGTTAATATTATTTTCAACAATGAGGTATAAACTTGGACACCTAAATTAATCCTAATAAATACAAATATAATTGCACAAATTTTAAGATTAATGTATTTTATCCTTGGTAAGTTTTTCGTTAAAATTTTTTGCCAATCCTGCCAAAACCGGTTGTTAAATTTATCATCTTTAATTCTGTTAAAAAATGTAGTTTTGACAACTTCACGGAATTGGAAATCTTTGTTATTCGATCCGTTAAACTAAAACAAAACTGGTAACAAACTACAACAAATATGGTAGAATTAGAAAGAAACTTCCAATGAAAATCAAATGCTGGTATAAATTCGTACAAGATACCGACGAGATAGTTTCATAACAACACGGAAACAAACCTAACCTAACCTTGTTTTTATCCTGCTCTGTTTTTTTCTGGTTACCAGACTAGAAAAGGTCATGGAAAAAGGATAGACAGATTTTTAAAAATTTAATTAATATCAAATTTAATAATATAATTATTAAGTTCTGCAAGTATTTTTTGGTTTTTGTAATTGTTACAGCTTTTTCGGCTTTCAAGGCCATTTTAACCACGTTTAGACGACTTATTTATATGATTCTATTTTACCCCATCCCAATTTAAAATGGTTTATTACCGATTTATTACAGATTTACTGATAAAATAATTGTGTTCTTGTAAACTACGCAACGATTTTGATAGGTTCTAAAGACTATCATTTAGAGAATTTTTTCCGGAAGGTTTATATATGAAATCCACGCATATTATATTTTTATAAAGTATGGGAAAGTCGATGATTTGTAAACGAGTCTAAAAAAAATTTTCGTAATTAAAAATTTAAGTTTAAATATTATTTTCAATGAGTAAATTGTGTAAAAACGTAAGATTTACTTGCGCACGCTGAGATTCGAACCCGTGACCTCCGACTTGCTACGAGTACTTATTTTCATATTACTAAATAAAGACATGTGGATATTTATAACTGGACTGATTTTTCATCCTCTTATGTATATTTTGTTAACAATAAGACTCTTCACATTTCTTAAATGTTCTTTTGTTCATAATCTTAAATCTCCGAAAGTTCTTCGCTAATTACTTTTAAATTTTGACAGAACGTTGCGTTTTTTATATACCTTTATTATATAGATGTCATATATTGGACAAAAATGGTTTTTTTTAAACAGTATCTACCTACCTATCTGTTAGACGTGCAATGCAAAACGGGCGATCTTTTCTCTATCTACACAGGCAGACTGGGCCACAGCAACTCGTAACGAGGTTTGAAAAAACTTGTATGTAAATTCTGTTTTTTTAAGGGAGAATGCATCCCTGGGTACGCCACTGCCCAAGATATATGAATAGTATAGATCACCAAGAACACTCCTTCGAACTTGGTGGCCCTGTGCTATAGTCGCTAAAACCATATTGTTAATCCGGACCTGCATTACCACGTATGTCTCGTAGCAAGCCACTATTGCAGCTAAAAGACAATGATACAATAAGATCCGTAACTTCCCGGAGACGGAGATTGTCCAGAACCAACTTACACAGATTAAAAAAAAAAACATTGCAATTCGCCAAGGATTTCATACAGTTTTTTTTTTGCATCCGTTTCCTAATGATTGCTAGCTGATAGAAACATAACCAAATTAGCACCGCCACTACACTATTAATTGTGTGGGATTAATGACTTCTATGTTTTCACCAAATAACAACTTCACCGGTATTTCAGGGTCACTTAGATGTTTCCTCTTTCTTTTTGACCCTGAATTTTTAACCATTGTCAAACTGAAAACTTCCTGCATAAACTTGGTAAACTAATGGTGGGTTTTCCAATAAGAGGTGTTATTTTGAATAGCTCGCTATTTCAGAAGATGTTATTTTTGAAGCTATAATTTTTTAAGCTTTTTGAAGCTATAACTACGCCATTAATAAAAATGGAACGATACAAGCTTCAACAACGCATTGAAATTATTAAAATTCATTTGAGTGAATCCCATGAGGCCCTCGGTGGCTTCGTCAACAAGCAAAATTGTCGCATCTGGGGCTCGGAAAACCCAAGAATTATTGTTGAAAAGCCTCTTAATCCTCAACGTGCGACTGTTTGGTGCGGTTTATGGTCCGGCGGAGTCATTGGACCTTAATTTTCATAAATAAGGCTGGAGCAACAGTTACGGTGAATGGATTGCGCTATCGAGAGATGATTAATGATTTTTTATGGCCGGAATTGGATGTTATTGATCTGGAAAACGTTTACTTTCAACAAGACGGCGCTATGTGCCACACAAGCAAAAAAAACCATTGATCTTTTACGGGAAAAGTTTCTTTGAATATCAAAATAACACCTCTTATTGGAAAATCCTGTATATTTAGCGACCAATGACGTCAGAAGAGATAGTCAAATTATAAATATTCACATATGTCTTTATTTAGTAATATGAAAATAAGTACTCGTAGCTGGTCGAAGGTCACGGGTTCGAATCCCAGCGTGAGCAAATAAATCTTATGTTTTTTCACAATTTACTCATTGAAAATAATATTCAGTATATTTGTGACACGTTCCACTGTGGAAGATACCCTCAGTATTGCTCTGTTGTAAGACCACCATTTAGAATTGAAATGACTTTGGCCATGTTTTGGTGACCAGCTTTAAATATCCAGTATTTTCCCAACTTCCTATTTGCCATCTTCTTTCGCTTCTCACTACATTCAGCCTCACAACATACCCCAAACGAGGATGATATAGTCTCACTGGCTCCAGACGGTTGGGAGCAGTTGGGACTCTTAAGCGGTTTCACATAAAAAATAGTACATTTTTTAAAACCGTCCAGAAGAAAGCGTTAGTACTTCCGTTGTCATAAATAATTATCATGATTTGGCCAAAAAAATAAATAGACTTCTTCTCACGTACGTAACATCATTTGCAAAACCTATGTTTATGACTTCTATTAATGATAATTCCAAATGATAATGTAGTCTCCTTCAACGGAAGCAATCTTCCGAACAGGCCTTCCATTGATATGCTTGGTGTAACTATAAGTGACCAGCTCAGGTACGGGGGCTCCATCGAAGCCAGAGTAAATCTGGCCTCTCAGAAGCTGGGCGTACTGTACAGGGCCCGCAGATACTTTAATAGTACACAACTGCTGACCCTGTACAAATCGCAAGTGCGCCCTACTGTCGAATTTGGCAGCCATCTCTGGTCCGGAGCCCAAAAATACCTGAAAAAAACCCTTGACTCTGTGCAGAAACGGGCGGTCGGTTTGATAGATTCCCCAATCTTAACAAACGGACTGCAATCTTTAGAGCACAGGCGTCAGGTAGGTATACTGTCCTTGTTCTATCGGTATTACAATAGAAGATGCTCTGAGGAACTAGCGTCAATGATCCCTTCGGCACCGGTGCGTAGTCGGGATACACGCCAATCGCGCGCCCAACATTTGTACACGGTTGACATTTGTCACATGATAACGGGTCGCTTCTACGATTCGTTCTTAAGTTAAACAGCTCGGCTATGGAACGAGCTGCCGGCCTCTGTGTTACCTCCCTCCTACAACATGGGACTCTTCAAGACCCATGTTTTTTCCTTCCTCTCCTCAAAAAGACCCTCCACACAGCATCCCCAAAGATGACATAGGCCCTGAGGGAAATTATTTTCTTCAGGGCCTCCTGTGTGGAGTTAATATAAAAAAAAAAACAAAATACATTTAAAATAATAATTAAGCATTAAATTTTAACACGGCCCCCACAAGACAAAATTTTCGGTACGCCACTGAGTGATCCTGTGATTAATTTAAACCAAATGTATGAGAATTAATTTCGATCTTCCCCCATTTCCAACCATTCGGTAAATTCGGTCCTGGTAAAGTATTCAAGCGACAGGTTAATGAGTAATGCTACGTATACATACGCGAGCTGAACTGCCGAACTTAACCTTAACTTATGGGAAAGGAACGAAGCGACCGCAAATGGCGCGAAATGCCGCTTGAAGTTGCTTTTTTCCTTTTCCGTAATTCGTGGCTCGGTTCGCGTTTAAGTTCGCAAATGTATACGTACCATAAGAGTGACAATAGTTGCACATTGCAACATGCATCACCTTGATCTGTGACTGAGGCCGGTTTCGGATACAACGTGCAAAGTTCATTAACCGGCCGTGGAAAGGAGGCAACTTTCGTGTACCTGTTTTCAAAACTGCACTTTTGAAAAAAACTTTTGCGCTCACCCAAATAAAATGATTTTTTTCACAAATGTTTCTGGCTTTCACCCTTCAAGTGTGTTCTAGGCCATCATTGAGAGAGGAAAGGTGAATTGATATATTAATTTTATGTAAATTGGAAAATTTCAGAACTATATGAAAGTTTGTGGTCGATTTCAGCTCATTCAAAAAACCGAAATTTTTGTTGCTTCGCTGTCAAATTATATTTTTTAATTTTAATCCATTCTTCTTCTTTATGTGCCGTATCAGGTCCCCCCGACGTTGGCGATCACTCTTGAAAATGTCTCTTTGTCTTGCGCTGCTCGGAATAGCTCCTCCACACTTCTAATGCCGGTCCACTCTCGTATATTTCGCAGCCAAGACATTTGTTTCCTACCAGGCCCTCTGCGATCCATTTTTTAATCCATTATTTGGTTTAATCCTCGGGTATTGCGATTTTGTCATCAAATCACCCGTCAGATTCATGATTTACCCGGCGTTGCTAGAGGTTATCCTTAGGATATAGACATTCCGTAGTACATTATTTTGATCTCATAAGGTTTAGCCAGCGTTAGCAATATAAGCGCGCGAAAATATATTTTTTAATACTTGATTAAAAACATCGACTATTCTCTACTTTTTATGAATGTTATATGCATGTATTGTATATATAAACCTTCCGGAAAAAAATCTAAAAGATAGTGAAAACCTTATCAAAATCAGTTACGTAGTTTTAAAGAACTAAGCGCACAAACAGACAGACGCGGATAGCTAATCTTCCCCATAGGAAAAACTAAACCCTTCCACACACTTTTCCACAAATGATCATCTAGTCAATCCACATTATGCAAGTGCATTATATAAGCATAATAAATACAAAACAATACAAGAACAACGCGTCAACTCACCAGAGATCAAATGACTCCAGATATTTTCATATCAGAGGGTTCGGCTCTGTAGAACTCATAACTGGACCTATAAATCCTACTGATCCCTCAATATAAATATTTTAAAAATCTTTCATAATCCTACACCTATTTAATATGACGGATTTAGCATTTTTATAAATAAATTCTTTGATAGAAATAATAATTCTAAATTTTGAAGGAGAGAGCTAGGTATAATGCCAGTAACCGAAATAACAAATGGTATTTTTTCATTAACAGATTTTTGAATATAACAGGAATTTGGAATAGCGACATCAATGATATAAGTTATTTTTTTAATTTTGCTATGCAAAACTATATCGGGTCTATTATGACTAATCGTTCGGTCTGTTAGTATAGTTTTATAAAATATATACTTATATATTTTATAAAATTCGTTTTCTAAAAATGAATTTGGTTCGTATTCATAATATGGTATTATCATAGACGTATGAATATTAGTAGGCCTGCCCTAAGTGATTAAAAGCGTATTATTCCCCACTCCCCATACCGGTTCCATTGGAGCCGGCTGGGCTCGCGTATTGCTTCCCGTGAATCTTGAGAATGTGACGTCATCATTCTTGTTCGAACTAGCGTCGAGCTATGGTCGAGGCGTTTTACGAAATAACACGGCAAAATGGTGGCTTGTGATATGAAAACTTGTAAAAATAGATGTGAAAAAGAGAATAAACCCAATTGTCGTATTACATTCCATATGTAAGCATTATTTTAAGCTTATTCACATCGTATAATATGAATCAGTTGTAGAAACATATACTATCACATCGAGATACATCTGGTCGAATGTAGCGATTCTCAAGTGTGCGCATCGTTGTTACTGGGAAGTAAATTATGAACACGTATAAAAGTGTCTTAACTAAATACGTAAACAAAATATTCGACTCTGAAAATAGAAGAATTTTTTTTTTGCCGAATTTGGACTTCGCAAATTTGTTCATAACGTGGCGAGTAATTTGCGCTCCCATGTAAAAATGTCTATTCATTCAAAAGCAGATTTTACTTTAAAGAACTAAATGGTGATATTAAAATGCGAGATGCCTATATACTGTCAGATTGATTTATTGACGAATCACAGTCAGCTTTACCCCTTTCGTTCTTCAACAGTTGATTTTACCCCTCACCTTTAATTTCTAGTCTATATATTCATATGTCTGTGGGTATTATATTACGGAAGTCAATCAATTTATGTTTAATTACCAAACTTTGGTGAATTATCATATTAATAATCAATTAATTCAAAAATTTGTAGAAAAATTCGATCAAGATTAAACGAAAATATCGCATTTTAAATTATAAAAATTGCTACCACCTAAATAATAATAGCTAAAATCCAATAAAAAATAGCGCCCAAAGCCAGTTATTTATTTAGAACTATCTCTCCCGCAACGCGTTACTGTGGCTCAGTCTGTCTTTTGAGATAGAAAAACAATAGCGCGTGTTGCTTTTACGTCTAAGAGAGGTCGCTGATTTTTCAACAACAAAAAACATGTTTAACAAAAGAACAGTTTAAAGACCCCGCATACCCAATTTCTACCGATTTATAACAAGTTTCTCGTTGACTCTTTAAGTTTTTAAGTTCCAAAAAAAAAGTAATTTTTGAAGATAATATCCACAGACATAGGAATTAATAGACGAGAAGATAATGGCGAGGGGTAAAATCAACTGTTGAAGAACGAAGGGAGTGAAGCTGACTGTGATTCGTCAATAAATCAATCTGACAGTAAATAGGCATCTCGCATTATAATATCACCATTTACTTCTTAAAAGTAAAACCTGCTTTTGAATGAATAGACATTTTTACATGGGAGCGCAAATTACTCGCCACGTTATGAACAAATTTGCGAAGTCCAAATTCGGCAAAAAAATTCGGTTCCCTTTTCAGAGTCGAATATTTCGTTTAAGTATTTAGTTAAGACACTTTTATAAATGTTCATAATTTACTTCCCAGCAACCAACCAGCTTTGTGTTTCGCGTCCAGACCTTTCCCGATGTGATAGTATATGTTTCTAAAACTGATCTATATTATACGATGTGAATATGCTTAAAATAAAGTAAAATAATGCTTGGAATGTAATACGACAATTGGGTTTATTCTCTTTTTCAAATCTATTTTTACAAGTTTTCATAGTACAAGTCAACATTTTGCCGTGTTATTTCGTAAAATGAACCGATGATGCCTCGACCATAGTTCGCACAAGAATGATGACGTCACGTTTTCAAATTTCACTTGAGGCCATACGCGAGCCCAGCCGGCTCCAATGGAACCGGTATGGGGAGTGGGGATAATACGCTTTTAATCACTTAGGGCAGGTCTACTAATATTCATATGTCTATGATAATATCTATACATTTGTTATGCCGAAAAGTTAATTATATGAAATTCCTTCGATTTGAAAAAATCGCATATTCGATCGAGAATTTTTCGCTCTATTTCAAAAAGGTTGTGTTTAATTAAATATTTTCACCTTTTTAGCAAAATTATTTTCGTTTTTAACATTCGTATTTACATATCTCCCTTTCAAACCACCTTAGAACGCTTACTACGGGGCCTTAAGCTTGATCATGACGTAAACATCAGCATATGGTCGTTTTTAAATGGTTTTACCAGTCAAATTATAAAAAAATAAACATTGACTCAACGTTTATTTTTTTTAGCTTATCATCGAGTTGTGTGAAATTTTTTTAAAGTTTGGAATTGTAATGTGATAAAGTATGTCATCGATTGACCTCAGAGACCTTTATGCTTTTTTTTAGATTACCGATAATAATGAGCCACTTACGTAGTATTTTATTAAAAAAATAAGTTTCTATTCGGAAAGAATTTCTGAGGCACTACGTTTTTTTTAAACTTTTTCTATAATGTATTGAAAATGGCAATAAATTTTAAAATACTGATTTTTTATACCTTCAAGTTTTTTTTTTAATGTGTGCTTTAATGTATTCTTTTTGGTTCCATGATAACTCAACACAGTGAGAATTCAACACACTTTTAAAAAGTGATATAAAGTCATTAGAAACGATGAAAAAAAAAATTAAACCTAACCTAAACTAACTTACTTAACCCAGTTAATAAAGTTTTTGTTTCATCACTTTCCATGACTTTGATGATTTATCACTTTGATGATTTATCCGGCCACCATTCTTTTTGTAGATTGATTACTTTAGAAAGTATTTGAAAATAACGAAATGTTTTTTTTATAAAAAAGTGAAAGCCAGTTATATTTATCTCTTGACAGACCAAGATGCCAAACAAAACGTCTGCAACCGAGTGGGTCTACCGACGAGTGACCGGATAAATCATCACAATGATAATTCATCACATCTTAAAAAAGTTATGTAAAGTCATGGAAAGTGATGAAACAAAAACTTTATTAACTGGGTTAAGTATGTTAGGTTAGGTTAAGTTTAATTTTTTTTTTCACCGATTCTAATGACTTTATATCACTTTTTAAAAGTGTGTTGAATTGTCACTGTGTTGAGTTATCATGGAACCCTTCCGACGACCCAATTAATTTTTTCTGTCTTATGGGCTTTTAAACTATAGAAATCTCAGTTATTCAGTCAATTATTAATGGTAACTTATGTATTTGAGCAAAAATATTAAAATGATATGTCAAGTATTTAAGCTAATATAAGGAGGATAGTCATTTTGGGTACTACCTACTCCCCCACTTGGCTGCGGGATAGTTAATAATAATTTAATATCATTGAAGTGGAAGATAATGCTAATAAATTTGAACAAAACATGAAATATAACAATTTACAGAAAATAAAAAAATAACGGTCTCAACTGGGAATCGAACCCAGTATCTCTGTATTACCAGGACAAGGTCTTTATCCAATAGACCATTGGGACCAATACGTCATATTTTAAAAAAAATGGATATCTTTATCCGAGACACTAACCAGATTACAAACCAAATATTTAGAACTTAGTAATAATTTTAATAGAGAATTTGAAATATGAGATCTACAAATATGGTAAAAAAGTAGGAGAAAATCAATGGTCAGGTTATTCTTAACCCGAGAATATTTGTCTTTCATTAAAAAAGGTATTTTTTGTTTTTCTAGCATTTCTGAATTTTCATTAATAAAAAAATAATAACACAACATTTTCTAAAGCGGTTTAAAATGCTCGCAAGTGGCTCATTGTTGTCTGACAGACTTTATTAATTATGAATTCAAATATTTTTTATCATTTGAATTAATTAAATCGTGTCCGGCTCTAAAACTTCAATGTTTTATTTTAATCTTGTACAAATGCTGAATCATCTCTCGAAGAAACGCTCGTCCAGGTTGAAAAACATAACAATGTGATTTTTTATGAAATGTGAATACCGCACAAGAGTGACAGCTGCACAGATAATTTTTTTTAGATTTTTGTTAGAAGTTGGGAGGGGAGTGCATAGCAATTCTGATTTATTCGCTAAACATGTCTAAATCAGTCAATTTCATTTAAATATTGAATGGTTGTCTTTTATCAGGTGATATTGAGAGTCTTACCGATCAGACCTGTCAGCGGCTGAATTGGATTTGTTAATATGAATCAAATACAAACTTCTAAAAAAGGAAAAAGTTGTTCCTGAATCTTTAATCTTCATGGAAACGTAGGGAGCATAATACTAGAATTTACATGGAAACGTAGTTAGCATAATAACAGAATTTACATGAAAACGTAGGGAGCATAATACCAGAATTTACATTGAAACGTAGTTAGCATAATACCAGAATTTATATGGAAACGTAGGGAGCATAATACCAGAATTTACATTGAAACGTAGTTAGCATAATACCAGAATTTACATGGAAACGTAGGGAGCATAATACCAGAATTTACATGGAAACGTAGTTAGCATAATACCAGAATTTATATGGAAACGTAGGGAGCATAATACCAGAATTTACATTGAAACGTAGTTAGCATAATACCAGAAATTACATGGAAACGTAGGGAGCATAATACCAGAATTTACAACCTGGTTTCTCCCTAATTTAAACACTTATTTTCCGAAGTATTTTATTTTATTTAACAACATGAATAATATGACAAAAAAACACATTATGATGTCTAGCAATTATTTTCATGGTTCATGGTGGATACGACACCTATGTTGAAAGAGGTTGTAAGCGTGGGATTATGTGGCAACAATTAATTAAATTGATTTAGTACAAACTAATGTATGATCTATGTATATTCTACGGTATGGAATAACCACTTGGGGACATTCTTGTAATACTAACATAAATTACCTACAATAAGTTCAAAATTCTATGGTTAAATTACTAGTTTTAAAAAATATTTTTTCACAGATACGTAACATTTCATTGTTGTATCGAAACTTAAATATCTTGCCCATATAGGCCTTACTATGGGACAAAATATTAATTCAGCATATATCTGACTCTGAATATAAAAATATATTGGAACATGAACACAACACTAGGGTCACAGAGAATGAAGTCATGCTTGTTCCAAAATGTAGCAATAAATACGGACAGCGAGCCCTAGAATATAACATGCCCAAAATGTTCTACATGTTGCCAAGTAACATAAAAAAATTCCGATGTATGCTGAAAACATGGCTCATAAGTATAAATATGTTATACTAATCAAAGAGTTATGCTTCCACAATATGGAATCCTCAATATAAGGTATACATAGATTTAGTAGAAAGTATACAGAATAAATTTTCGAAACATTTACTCAAGAAATACAACAACACTACAAATAATATGTTAACTTCACAAAAAAGACGCACATTGTCAGACCTGTTGTTTCTACATAATCTGCTAAATAATAAAATAGATAGTCCCGAATTGCTATCCGTCATTGGTTTAAATGTTCCAACGAGGCGTACCAGGCACACTACACTTTTTCATATTGAAGCCAACAATACCAACGCAGCAAACAACTCGGTAATTACTCGCGCAATCACAACATACACCCATTACGAAAAATTACTACATTTAGACATCTTTCATGATTCCTTTCTAACATACAAAACTAACTTATTAAATTTCTTAGCATGACATATTTCAAAAATATTTTCACATCATTTTTCAAAACTTCTATGTATATACAGTCAATTACAATTCGTGAGCTTATTATAATTCTTGTTTTCAATTCATTTATTCAATTCATTTATTATCCACACACTTCCTTCCTTTTATAACAATCTCAGGCGAAATTACATAATGATATTTTATGGACATACGTAATAGGTACTACAACTATGTAATAGCTAATAATATTTAACTGTATCTTATTGTACTGTGTATGTCTGAAAAAATAAATAAATAAATTAATATCAATCAAAATTTGTTATTTATTAGCATGTAAATTTAGTGTTTTTTTAGACTGAGTGCCAACAATAATAATCTGAATATCTTATAATTAGCAACAACATTATATATATTTATAATTAGTAATAATATTATGTATACATATTTACTTTGTAACATGTACATCCTGTTGACAAACTGCTTAATTGTGGAAACTTAAAGAACAATACAAAAATAAATAAAACATGATTTTGTAAGAAAAAATATTTCAATAATTTCGGCACATAGAATGTCAAAAACAAATCGAAAGAGATGCGAGACATCTATTATTAGAATGTGAAACTGCTAAGTTAGCTTTATGATTAATCGAAGACTCCAATGCGCTGGAGCTTATGGCCAGCGTGAGGTCTTGGGCTTTTGCAAATTGGCCAACATGTGACCAAATAAGGTCTAGTGCAGAGGTCCCCGAAGTGGTCTATACTATATGGACCCCCAGGAGTCGATATCGCCTTGCTGGGGGTCTATGTCAGCTAGAAAAAAAATTGGGGGTCCACGAGATTCAAATGGGAGTACATACGAGCGGACTCCCATTTCCTCAACTCAATATTTAGGAGTTCCGTAAATTACACAATACACCTATCACATATAACACAATTTACGTAATACTAATAATAGACTGAGAAATTACTTATTTGACATTTGTATGTTTATATATCGCAAAGTTGTTTATTGAGGTATACAGGGTGTCCGGAAACTCGTAGTACAAGCGGGAAACTGGTGAATCTACATCATATTTGGAGTCGATTTTGTAGTATATTTTTTTATTTGAGCTTTCGTTATCGAGTAAATCGAGATTGAAGTTGATTTTTTTTTTTTTTTTTAATCAAATTCTTATAAATTATTACTGAAGATCAAAGTACCCAACTAATTAAAACTATTTGAAAGTAAAACAAATGAAGAAACTCGGATTTGAAGCATTATTTTGAAATCACCCTTCATTTAACCCGGTGTAATCATAAAATATTTCTGCTCTGCAGGGTTAAAACATCTGTTATTCAACCCTAAACACCAGAAAAAACTTTAACCCTAAAATAGCAGAAAAATATTTTTTTTTTGTTTTTTTTTTTTTTTGAAAATGCTCAAATCAAAAAACTTTATGTTTTTTTTGGGTTCCCCATGTGGTGTAGATTCTCCAGTTTCCCGCTTGTACTACGAGTTTCCGGACACCGTGTATAAATAGAGTCTACGTTCCTTTTCTCGCCAGAATTAATACATTGAACCAAAACATTGCACATTGGAAGCCGCGAATTTTCCTAGTTCCCCAACTTGTTTTTGAAAAACGTCCAGGGTAATAATGAAGTTCAACATTTAGATGTACTTCACACAGACTTCAAAACTAAGTTTGAGTACATTTTGACTGTGGAAATGGAATGTTGAAGAATCGGATATCATATGACAATTGATCGGAATAAGCACTAACAAAGAACTTAAGGGGCAGTTCTGTAGGGTCAACTACAGAAAGAAATTCCCGTTGCATCCTACTCCATTTTCATTTGATGTAATACCTCACAAGGGCGCCCCTGTCTGCACAATGCAAAAACAGAGGAACTATACCGCCACCCAGTTATAGGGCAGGCAAGGGAAGGGAATCTTTTTACGAAAAAAATAAATTATTATCACATGAGAGGTTAATAGTTTTAGGAAAATTCAATATTCGGCAGGCAGGGAATATAACGGAAAAATAATTGGCAAGTGGTCTACGGGGAAAAAAAGTTTGGGAACCTCTAGTCTAGTGGATAAAATAGAGTTAGGCATTTAAGAATTACATTCAGCAAAAATTGCATCCTAAATTAAACTATCTGGAAAAGGGGGCTTTCTTAAATATGGACACGTGTGATACGGATTGCATCGTCGTTGAAGGCAGCTTATTCGCAGCAAATCATCTCAGGTTGAATTGCAACAAATAATTATCAGTTCTAGAATTGCCCTGTCAACCTTGCCCCCAATCCCATGATAATGCTGGACCGTAAGATGACTCCTCGTCCTAGATTGAAGACACCAGTTTTATAAAATTAATAATGACGAAATCGAGTGGATCCGTCGGTCACCATCCAAAAGGATGCCTACTGCTTTGAGCTGTTGAACAAGGAATCAATCCTGCTTCGATTTTTGAACTCCTCAGGTTTTGAGATGCGATCGTAGGCATAAATAAACCACTCACTAGATCGATAACTTCGAGTTTTTTGTATGAAACAAATTTTTCCTAAAAAACCATAGATATTCCAATATTTAGATAAAAAAATCTCATTCGGAGCCTACTTATTATGTTATACACCAATGAAAAACTCTGAAAGTTTATTCCATAGACGTTCAGAGTTTTTCATTGTTAGATATTGTTAGACAATCATATGACGTCACAATATTTCGGTTACAATTTTCGATTGGAGTTATCGTAGGTGTGGCAACCGATGTGTCCCAAGAAACTCCAAATTTGGCAATCTTATGCTACGTATACATCCACGCGCCGAACTGCCGAACTGAACCTCAACTTATGGGAAAGAAACGAAGCAAACGCAAATGGCGCGAAACGCCGCTTGCAATGGATTCTTTCCTTTCTCGTGGTACGGGTCGCGTTTCGGTTCGTAAATGTATACGTACCCTAACCAATGCACAGTGGAAAGTAATGGAGGTGCCACACGCCGAAACCATATATATAAAATAGTAAAAGGATCCACACACCTCGTTACAAACTATTTACTTAACAAGGTTAACCTATATGTGACTAACAAGTACCCCATGCACTTTTTTATGATCCGAAAGCGAGGACTTCTGTTTTTAAGATTCTGTATTGATAATCGAAATTTTCAACGTCACTTGTGCCGAGACCACACGAGGACAATACAGAACACAATACAATAGTGTTCTGTCCCTACTCCGCGCACAGCCTCGTTCGCACAGAGCAAGTCGATGGGACAATACAACAATTCTACCGCAGTTCAAACGCGGAACGCTGTCGTAATAAGGAAGTTGAGTCCATTTTTTTAATCAATGTTCGCATTCAAACTTAAATACGAGTATTTTTTTTAAAAGTTTGTTTTCATAGTTAAATTAATTCTCAAAGTTTGAATTTTATTAAGCCCGCCAAAACGAGCGGGATCCGAGCGGTAAGAGGCGGGGTGTGGGTGTGACGTCATTCAAACTGTAAGAACCACGTCGCTTAAGCATTTTGTATGGAAAAAAAAATAATTCTTCAATAAGGAATTCCAGTAATTTTTTTACCAATGTTAACCGCCTATTAGAATTGATGTTATTAAAAAAAAATTGATTAAGATTTCATAGTTAAATTAATATTTTAAGTTAGAATATTTGCTTTTCCCGCCCGGTACGGTATTCCGTCGCTATTTGTTGACGTGCCCCGCGCGAATTCAGGACCAGCAAAGTAAAGACCAAAAGTAAAATAACGGTTTACAGCCCAGTTCACTGTGAGACTTTTCTGGGCGGCCGGCGGCCTGAAGTGTATCACATATTATGCGACATGTATAATAATAAAAACTTCTAAGTTATGCAATAAACAACATATTATTATAAAGCACTATACGAATATGTATCTTTAGAAATCCATTTCATATAATAATAACAACAAATACGTACATATATTTGACAAACCCAAATAAACGTTTGGCCTATACACAACTCTCATCTAAACCGACCATCTCTCATGTAATAGAAAGAGTGCACCATAGGGTCCATAGGTGATCCGTTGTACGTACAAGTCACGACACATGTGACGTCAGAATTCTTTCGACCAATCGTGGAGCGTATACACTCTATTGCTATTTAATGCTTTTTCAAGAACGTTTAACTAATTCTAAGAATAATAATATAGAAATTTATTTATATATTTAGAATCGATATTTTTTGATCTACATGAACATATTTTTTATAAGTCAATATATTTTTCACTCAACTTCCTTATTGATATTCGACGACGCTGTTACGAACGAGTTCGAGAAAAATATTATCTTTCTAAGGCGATGCTATACGTAGTAATGCAAAATCATGTGTTTTTGGTTTGAAAATTTGGTCGCCTAGAAATGTTTCAGATGCTTTAATTAAATACTGCGAGTAGAATACATCTTGGCCTTTGAAATAATCGAGTATTTTTTAGATAAGTCTTTTTATAAGCCCAGAAAAAAATTATGTAAAGGCCTTTGAAAAATGCTTTAAAGTTCAAAATCTCCTACTTACGAACCCATTTTCGGTTATGATTTTATCGTATAATGTGGAAAATTAAGTTATTTATAAAATGATCGAAAAAAAAAATTAAATATTTATGCCTAAACATCCACAAAATAAAATAAAAGGCACTTTTTGGCCATTTTTTTGCATAAATCAAAACAGGCGGATGGTGTTAAGCGGGAATTTAAACATTATCGCCATCTACGTAAGGGTTGTTATTGATAGCTGCTCAATTTAAAATATTACACGACGTAGTGCATCGCCTTATTAGAAGCGCTTGATTATTGTCCTACTGTCTTGTCAAAACGCGTTTACACGAGAACATGAAAAATTAATAAATAGCGAACTAAAACAAGTGTTTTTGCGGCACTCAATCGAGATTTAGCTTTATAAATACATTTATTAAATACACAGAACACGATAATAATTACAATACATATTGAATCTGAAAATTTGCATATTCAATTAACATTGGTACAGTACGTTCATTTTACCCAACTCTTGAAAAAATTATATTTTCATTTTTATTTTTGGGAATCAATAAATGAATTAATTCAAATTTTGGAAACGGCAATTAACCCACTTCCCGACATCCGATCGAGCTGAAACTCAACAGATAGACTCATTGTCGGTGGGAATGCAATCCTCCATCTTTTAAATGTCTGTTAAAACTTTAAAAAATGATTTTACTGAGGATTGAACCTTCCTCCCCAGGAATTAGAGTCAACTGTGCTTACAACTGTGCCACTTGATTGGATAGTACCGACTTTTATATCATATATTAACTGCTCTAATGTCATCCAATTTCAGAGATATGCCTACACGTGTGATCGCCACAAAAATGATAAAATTAGATGACAGATGTCGGGAAGCGGGTAAATTTCCACTTACAAAATTACACTTAAAAATACGGAGATTCTTTGCTTAAAAGTAGTATTACACTGAGAGATATTTAGCTCGTCTGTTTGTTTAGTAACTAATTTAATCTAGTTTTAGTTTCATCACTATTGTTACAGGTTTCAGCCTATCGCGGCCATCTTCAGTATTTTATACGCTTTTATTTTTATTTTTGACCGTTACCGGTTTCAGTCTATCGCGGCCATCTTCAGTCTTTTGTACACTTTTATTTTTATTTTTGACCGTTAACGGTTTCAGTCTATCGCGGCCATCTTCAGTCTTTTGTACACTTTTATTTTTGACCGTTACCGGTTTTAGTCTATCGCGGCCATCTTCAGTCTTTTATACGCTTTTATTTTTATTTTTTACCGTTATCGGTTTTTGTCTATCGCTTTTATTTTTATTTTTGACCATTACCGGTTTCATCCCATCACGGTCATCTTCAGACTATCATTCTTTTATTTTACCGTGACGGGTTTCATCCCATCACGGCCATCTTCAGACTCTCATTATTTTATTTTACCGTTACCGGTTTCATAATAACACGGCCATCATCAGACTTTCATTCACTTATTTTACCATTACCGGTTTCAGCCAATCACGGCTATATTCAGATTTTTAAACATTTTTATTTTTGACTGTTACCGATTTCAGTCCATCGCGGCCATCTTCAACTTCTTAATGGTTTGGCCAAAATATTTTAGGATGTTACAGATGTAGACTGAGAGCTGACAGCCTATTTTAAATGTTGAAATAAAAAGATGAAATAATAAATAATTATTAAAACAGGTTTTCAATTTCAATTCCGGGAACCCTGGTATTGATATTACTGTAATATTTATTAACATAGTTTCTTTATCCGATTCACTAGACAAAGTCTACTCCGAGACGGGTAATTTACATATCATGGGTATACTGGCATTTGATATGTTCACTCAATAATGCAGCATTGTAATAATATTCACGCTTCATAAACTGGTAGAACACAATAAGTTATATTAAATTAAAATTTTCCTTAATCAAAAATATTAATTTAACGCCAAGTGGAAACGAAAAAAATATTTAAGCAGTGTTGAGCCAAAATTTCGGCTCAACAGTTGATCAGTAGGATTGGGAACAACGGCCGTTAGTCACTTACGGTTTTACTAAAAAATGTGCTTAAATATTAATTCAATTGATAAAAACGACCGTCTATGTGAAAACCTTACTATTTAAAACGTGAAATAGTTCATGGAAAGATACATAATATAAATACATTGCTTATCCAGTCAAAAGGGGTTGTTAATATGTTGTATAAACTTGAAAGATCAATAATTTCTCATGGAATTTCTGAAATTTTCGAAGGTATTTCGAATGTTCCATATTTTTATTATTCTTGAAGATGTCGTAAAAACAAATACTATTTTAGACCAACTAGATATAATAACCATTTAGGTGTTTGTATTTGAAATATATTTTCATATTTAATAAATAAATAAATTATAATCAACATTACAACCCAACCTACCCAAGACTATGTAATATTATATTATATTTTAACATTTAATTTCGTTAGAAGTTGCATGAAATATAAATGTAGAAAGAAGAATGACTATAAGAAGAAGACAATAAAAGTTCACTTTGACTACTTTTGCCAAAAATATATTGAAATTATTGTCGCGCTCGAAAACGGTTCGTCCTTATTATTGAGAGAAAAACATTGTTTTTATTGCGTCGCCGCATTACACCGTCGATCGATAACTAGTAATGTAAAATTAAAATCTAAGTGACAGATTAGGTTTGTTTCTTCTTTGTTTTCACTTTCTTGTTATATTTTGTCAAAGTTCTGTTTTGTCGAACCGAATAATAATAAATATAATTTTTTTTATTTTTATTAAAACACAAATAACATTGTTTACATCACTTTATTTCGATACAAAATCTCAACATGTTTCATGAACCAAGTTCACTTCATCAGGAGCACAAGTATACTAAAGTTATAATTAAAATTAGGTCTAGAAAGAAGAGGTAGAAGGAGCGGGGAGGGGTAAGAGTGGGGGAGGGTTATTCAAAGTAGGAATTAAAATGTCATTAGACGGGAAAGACCGGGTAATTGGGAAAATATTTAAAATGGGGTTTATAAATTTTTTTTGTTTATTAATAATATCTGCTTTCATATTCACGTGTTTTCTTATTTCTAGGATTTCAAAATTATTGATTTGAGATACCTTGTAACCAGAATGTAGTATTTTAAAACCTGAATTAATATCGAAAGTATGGTCGTTATTTAATAAATGATCCGCAAATTCTGATTCACAGTTTCCCTTTAAAGCCCTAAGATGTTCTTTAATTCTGATCTCAAAGTTTCTATTAGTTTTTCCTATATAAAAGGAATTACAATCATTACAGTTGAGTTTATAAACACCTGATTTTTTAGTTTGAATATCAATATCTTTATTATTAAGAATATATTTTTTTAATTTGTTATTCGTATAAAACGCCGGTTGAATAGTGAAGGGGATGTTTTTATTTATAATTTTGGAAGTATCATTATCTACAAATAGAATTCTACGCCATTGTTTGTTTGTATCTTTATAAATAGGATAAATATAAAGTTTAAAGAATTTATGTTTAATTTTTTTATTTAGTATTTCATCTATCAATTTATTAGGATAGCCGTTATTAGATGCTATTTGTTTTATGATATTTAATTCTGAGATATAATTAGGATCCGACAAAGGAATAGAAATTAATCTATTAAGCATAGAATGGAAAGCTGCGACTTTTTGAGAAAAGGGATGATTTGATGAATTATGAATGACAATATCAGTGTACGTATCTTTACGGAAAATATTAAAATCTATTTTATAATAAAGATATTGATATTCAAACTAAAAAATCAGGTGTTTATAAACTCAACTGTAATGATTGTAATTCCTTTTATATAGGAAAAACTAATAGAAACTTTGAGATCAGAATTAAAGAACATCTTAGGGCTTTAAAGGGAAACTGTGAATCAGAATTTGCGGATCATTTATTAAATAACGACCATACTTTCGATATTAATTCAGGTTTTAAAATACTACATTCTGGTTACAAGGTATCTCAAATCAATAATTTTGAAATCCTAGAAATAAGAAAACACGTGAATATGAAAGCAGATATTATTAATAAACAAAAAATTTTTATAAACCCCATTTTAAATATTTTCCCAATTACCCGGTCTTTCCCGTCTAATGACATTTTAATTCCTACTTTGAATAACCCTCCCCCACTCTTACCCCTCCCCCCTCCTTCTACCTCTTCTTTCTAGACCTAATTTTAATTATAACTTTAGTATACTTGTGCTCCTGATGAAGTGAACTTGGTTCATGAAACATGTTGAGATTTTGTATCGAAATAAAGTGATGTAAACAATGTTATTTGTGTTTTAATAAAAAATAAATAATGCCATCACAAAGTGAAAAGCAGTTCGAAGAAGTTTTCTTCGAAAAATTAAATATAATTTTGTTTTGCAGAGCGTGCCGGCTATGTAACTTCCATTAACTTGGATCACACCCTCTCCACCGGTAACCGCGGCCAAAATCAACCTAATCGCTTCAACCGACCGGGAAGTAGCTTCCATCGTCCTCAGGAAGGAACCTTCGGACAGGGTGGTACCTTCGGCTACCAAGGGAATAACTTCGTCCAAGGGGGAGGGACCTACCAACGCCCCGGTGACACTTTTGAGATTGAGTTCCAGCGACCCACCACGGCCAAACCAGCCAACAACAATTACAACGGGTTTGAAGGACTGGAGGACATTTTTAATGAGCCAGAGGTATCAGAAATAAGACCGTCAAACCCTTACGCGGGTAACAACCCGATAGTGATCGACTTTGCCTCCGGGACGGGGTCCTACAACAATGAAACTGTGGAGTTGCGACCTATAGGGAACGGCCCTAACTACCAGGTCGTCTATAAGACGCCTCCGAACCCGGATGACTTTGCTAGACCCGTGAAGGTATCCAACACAGTTGAGGAAACCAGCACACCAGCTGATCAGCCGTAAGTATAAATTTTAAACATTTTTTCATTATTACAATAAACTGGTGACTTTGAACGAGAAGACTTTGCATGTCGTATCTAGGATTGTGATTAATCTTTAGATCTTTAAATCCATAGGCTAATTTGATCGCTTTTGGAAACCTCTCTTATGATTTCATAAGATAAATAATTATATCTCCCTTAATAAATAATTGTATCTTTCTTACTATCATGGTGAAAAATATGATCTAACCGATGTAAGAAAGAATAAACACCACGCTTTATACTCATATTTAGACACCAACCACAGAATAATTGAAATGTATTCCTCTCTTCAATTTGAAACATGAGAATTTTATAATAAGTGATATTTATACGAAACCGCAAAAAGGTGACCGTAATATTTATAATAATAATAATTTTTCCAATTTTTGTTGTTATTATTTGTGAATTTTGTACTGTGCTTAGACTAATAAACGAAACCACTTAAAAAACTTTATTTAGAATTAAAAAATTTAATATTTAAAAAATATTTGTTTATTTTCTAATAATAAAATTCGAAAGCGTATTTCAACACCTATCAAAAACAGTGTTTAGTTTTCGGATATGTTTAGAACACAGAATATGCCAGAGGCCTGAGAGGTTACACCCGAAGAAGCAATTTCGGGAGATATTTATTTCCGCCTGACATATATTCGGTCTCATAAAAGTCATGCTATACCTATCATATTTAAACAGTAATAGAAAGAGAGTTCAATTCGGTTTGTATTTTCATTTAAAAGTTTACCAAAGACTAGAATTTTGAATGGAATTTCATGAAACAACATTTAGAATTTTTAAAATATTTGTCAAAGTTTTGCAAATTTTGTTTGAAAATATTTTAATAGGAAACAAAAGAAAGTAAGTACAATCAGTAGACTCTAAAAACTGTAGGTCAACTCCCAAGTGGTTCGCTACGTTTGGTGATTTAGAGGGGTGCCCGGGTTCATCGAGTAAGTTGTGTTCAGGATGCGTCAGATCAGTAGAGGCTAGTTTGGAAAGACCCTTTAACCTCTCTGACTGGTATCTCGACCCATCGCCTTGCGCCGCAGTGGGAGAGATATATTCATTTGTCCGTCAATCCTGCAGTTACTGATCCTAAGATTCCTGCCCTAACGTCATACCTTTTACCTTCCCAGAACTTCCTCTCCCTCTTTTCCTTAAAAAAGATTCTCCACACAGCATCCCACATAAGTCCTCATGGAAATTGTTTTCCTCGGGGCCTCCTGTGTAATGTGTAATGTTTTTAATGTAAAAAAAGCGAAAATATTTCGCTCGAAATATGCATTTTGACAGTCCGCTTAAGAGAAATACGTTGCACAATATAGAGGTTCAAGGGGTTAATGACTGATTTTTTGAGATTTTTTTTTATATCTTTTTATTTAGGAAGCAAATAGTCGTACAGTAAAAAATTATAACAATTAACATTCATATGTTCTAGACCAATTAAGTTCCATTGAGTTAAATGTTGATTTAGTATTTTTTACCTAAACAACATATTAAATGGCAAAAAAATAAACATAATAAAGAAATACATAAAATTAAAAACAAATAGATAAAATACAACTTTTCGCATAGCTATACTATTCACTACGGGTGATAATAATGTAATTTTCACAACAAAAAAATCGAATAAAATAAAAGTATTTTAATTTATTAATTTATTAAGCTGAATTTTATATGATTAAGTTATGGTTGAAAATGTCTACATCTCTAGAGGCATTGTGAGTTTCACAGATACGTACTATTACAGAGTTTTGCGCGTATTTGAATTTACAATGTGGTATTCTAAATAAATCGTTCGACGTGGTGTTTTGCTTGGGGCAACGAAATGCAATCCTTTCTAACAGATATGATGAATCAACAAGACAGTTCACAATTTTGTGTAAGAATAATGCATCAGAGATTTTTCTGCGTTTATATAAAGTGACGGGGACAAATCGATGGTCACTAAAACGATACGATAGGTGTTTCATAAATTTGTTCTGAATATTTTCAATGCGATCAATATATGTTTGATATTGTGGATTCCAAATTACTGAGGCGAATTCTAGTTGTGACCGTACGTACATATGACATAAATAACAGAATTAGGGTGTGTGCTACCGTAAAAGGCTTTGTAATGCGAATAACGAAACCCAATTGCTTATAAGATTTTTTTAGAATATTTTCAATATGATCCCTAAATAACATTTTAGAATCTAGTATTACTCCAAGATCTCTTATTGTTTCTACTCGTTGTAGGGGTACATGGTTTAGTTTGTAAGTAATAACATTACATTTATCTATGTTTAGATATAGTTGATTGTTTTTGCAATATTCCTCAATTTTACCAAGGTCTTCTTGTAATTGGTGGCAATCATCTATGGAGCTAATAGATTTATATAATTTCATGTCATCAGCGTAAAATAGTTAACAAGAATTACTAATAACACGGTTCATGTCGTTTATGTATAAAATAAACAAGAGAGGCCCTAGATGGGAGCCTCGCGGTACCCCTGAGGGAATAATTATAATTTGTGACATGTAACCTTTTAAAGCAACAGCTTGACTTCTATTTTTAACATATGAAGAGAACCATCTCAGAAGATTTCCACATATACCAATCTTCGAGAGCTTGTTTAACAGTATGTCGTGATTTACTTTGTCAAAAGCCTTAGAAAAATCTGTGTACATGGAATCTACCTGTTTCCCATTATCCATAGAGTTAAAAACAAAATCAGTAAACTGTCCTAGGTTCGAATCAACAGATCTGCCTTGAAAAAAACCATGTTGATGGGGGCTAGTAATAATATTTTTGCATGAGTCAAAAAATTGGTTTCACACGATTTTTTCTTAAGATTTTACTTAAGATACATAGTTTAGAGAAAGGTCTATAATTTTCAATGTTGTGTTTGTCCCTTTTTTTAAAAACGGGTGAAACAAAAGCTTGTTTCCAAATGGTAGGAAATACACCTTCTTTAAAAGATTTTTGGAATAGTAGTGTAACAGGAGTAACTAGTGTTTCAGCACAATTAACAATAAAAATTGGGTGTAACTTATCACAACCGGCACTTTTTTTGTGTCCACATTTTTGAGATATTTTAACACTAATGGTGCGGTTTTATCAATTGAATCAAAATTAATTGAATTTATGGTAACATCATTTTATTTATTTTTATTATGCTTCCGATTTTGTTGTTCGGGTTAAATCTTCCCCATAGGAAAAACTAAACCCTTCCACTCACTTTTCCACAAATGATCAGCTAGTCAATCAACACTATGCAAGTGCATTATATAAGTAAAATAAATACAAAACAATACAAGAACAACAACACGTCAACTCACCAGAGATCAAATGGGAAAAAAAAATTCACCGACTCCAGATATTTTCATATCAGAGGGTTCGGCTCGGTAGTACTTCTAACAGGGCCTATAAATCCTACTGATCCCTCAACATAAATATTTAAAAAATCTTTCGTTATCCTACATGTATTCAAAATGACCGACTTTTGCATCTTTATATATAAATTTTTTGATAGATCTAATACGCCTAAATTTTTAATGAGAGAGCTAGGTATAATGCCAGTAGCCGAAATAACGAATGGTAATATTTACTTGTATCAACAATATTTGTGGAAGTATTATTAGTTGTTTTATCGGGGATAAAGACAGATTGGAAGTAATCGTTAAAAAGATTGCAAATTCGTTGACCATCACTTGAGGAAATGTTTTTGTGATACACGTTATTAGGTACTTCAGAAGATGACTGTTTTGATTTCACGAAAGTCCAAAAATATTTCACATCTTTCCTTATATTTAACTCGGCTTTCTTTCTATAATTAGTATAACACTCTTTTTCTGTTCTTTTTTGGCGAGTCCTGAGTAATGAGAAGGTATGATAATCTGAGGGGTGTGAATAATTTTTAAACTTTCGGTGATACTTTAGCTTTTCTTTAATGATTTTGATTAGGTAGGGAGTGTACCACAGGGGATATTTGGGAGACAGATAAATGGTTTCTGATGATACGTAGTGATCAAGAGCTACATTAATAATTTCGTAGAATTTATCAGTTGCTTCTTCTATACCCCTTGAACTAAAAATATTCGACCAATCAAATTGCTCCAAAAACTCGTTAATCTTGACGTAGTCAGCTGAATTAAATAATAAGACTTGTCGTGGTTGATATATTAAGCAAAATTCAAGGAGAATGAATATAACTTCCATTATTTTCAGAGTTTCAGATTTCCAAGTGTTGCTTTTCTGTGAATATTATGCGAGTCTGTAACATTTTACCAGTCTTACTAATTACGTGTTTTAAATTTTATACAACTGATTTTGCATCCTAAGCGGTTGTTTATCAGTTGTGTTAAATTAAAAATTTAAAACACGTTTATTAGTAAGGCCCTTTATGTTCTATTCCATTGCAGGCCCAGAGCATGCGGGGTGACGAACCAAATGTCCGTACCGCTGATAGTGAGAGGGGAAGCAACCGCAAGAGGCGAGTGGCCCTGGCTGGCCGCGATGTTCGTCAAGAAGGTGTCCTCGCTAGAGTTCGTCTGTGCTGGCTCCATTATCTCCACCAGGCACGTCGTCACGGGTGAGTCTGCTGGCTGAAAAATCTCAAAATCACAAAGCACAAATACAGAACGGCTCAGAACTCCGATATTTAAAAACTTCCAAGTTTTCCATGTTCAAAAACGTTATTAAAAAAATGTTTTAACTAAAATAAAAAAAAAAAAACATATAAGTGAATGCTCCACTGCAAAATATAAATAATAAAAACTTAACCAGGGCAATAAGCCAAAACATACTTATGGTTATTCCCAATTTCCATGCATTTTTGAAAAGAAAAAAAATATTTAATTTCATGGTTCGAAAATATATAATGCACTACCAGATCAAACAAAAAAATAACAGAAACTAATATATTTAAAACTGAAGTAAAAAACATGGCTGAGAGAACAGAGTGACGATAAGTGAGAACACAATGTAAAGGCAACTACCGAACAAATACATAAATATAAAACTATGGACACCTCAGAACAGGAAACCCCAGTGGGACTGTGAAAACGGCGACATTATTTGTAAATTATGCTCTACACTTACATATTACATCATGTTCAAGCTTGACATGATACAAATATGAACTGATGCTTTCGAACTGTTCAAATGACAATGTTAAGAACTTTAACGGCAGCTTTATCGATTTTCCTCTAGCGGTTGTTAAACTTAGTACAATGATACTTTTGTTTTGATTTTCTCTTGGTGCAATCTCGGTACATAGTTTTTGAAATCCCTGGTTTTGTGTTTCTGTTTCCAGCTGCACATTGCGTTCACTCTAAGGGGAATCGCCCTGTGAAAGTTAACGAACTGGTGGTGAAGGCAGGTGTGTACAACCTGCAGGACTGGACTGACGATAACACCATCACGCTGGCCGTTAGCAAGGTCTTTCTGCACCCCGACTTTAAAGAAAAGGAGGTCAGTACTTTACCAGGATCCTTATCCAGGAGGTTAATCAGATGTGAACAGCCAGTTTTTCACAACCTTTCTCATTTTCATCTTCTACCATTACCTACTTCCTTGAGCCTTAAGGCAGAAAATAGTGCAGAGCATACCGTCGATCGCGCTGCGCTGACGAGCTGGACAGATAGTTCTCAAACGCCCCGCGTAGCGAATCGCGTGGCACTACGGCTCTTCAATTCACCTACATATTACCGCAAGCGACTGACGTACGCATGGTACTCCAACCTAAAACTCGAAGAAAATTGGGCAATACCTATAAATATTGTAATCAAAAATCTATGTCTTTTCAATTTTATAAAGACGGAATTTTTATTTTTATTTTGAAGACACTATTTAATTAGGTTTGGTTAAAATCTGTTGACGAACATAAACGACGAGATCTTGTGTATTACAGTGAAAATATGTTAATATTTTTAAAGAATTGTGACAGTGAGAAAAATGCACAACTTTCCAGTTCGAGTCTTCAAAATCTTTTTTTTTTATTTTTACAAATTAAAATTGGTTTATTCTTTTTAAAATTGTTAGAATAATTTATATAAAGTTGTGTTTATCCATGCCAGGTTTCGTGGATTAAATAAATTGTGGCAAATATTGAAGATTTGTGTTGTTTTTTGTTTGAAGGTTTTGAACACTGACATAGCGATCCTGGTCCTCAGTAAGACTATCACCTTCGGGCAGTACATCTCCGCGGTGTGCCTCTGGGAAGAAGATGCTGACCTCAGCAAGGTGGTGGGCCGGAAAGGAGCGGTGAGCATTAACACTACTACCTCCATCAGGCTAAGCAGCTAAAGCAATTTTTGAGTTAAAGCTAAAACTTAGGATTCAGCTAATGCCGTGGCTGCAGCTAAAGCTAAAGCGCTAGTTAAACCTTAAGCTATCGGTAAAGTTATGTCTAAAGCCAAAGCCAAGGTTGACACTAAAACTGAAGATAAAAATAAAGCTAACGCTAACGCCGAAGCTTAGGCTGAAAATAAGTCTTAATCTAAAGCTATTTCTGAAGCTAAAGCTGAATATAAAGTTAAGACTAAAGCTAAAGATAAAGCTAAGGTTAAGGCTGAATCTAAATCTAAAGCCACAGTAAAATTTAAAGCTGAAGTAAAAGCTGCCGCTAAAGCCAAGATAAAGCCTCAGCTAAGGTAAAAGCTTAAGGTCAGCAGAACCGTTTTATTATGGTGATTTAAATGTATATTTTTTAAAGAAAGATAAACATTTCCGGGTTACGAATAACCTGACAATATTTTAAAATCTCCTACTACCACTTTAGTAAGCGGAAAAAGTTGCTTAAAAGAAATTATTAATTCTAGGGTTCTACAAATTGAACCTGAATGACATTTTATTTTGTTTAAATGGACTGTATCGAGTAGTTATTTTTGTGACGCAACTGACGGGGGATAGGTAAACAATTGAATTGCAAGGAATTTGACATTCTTTTTCCCTTTGTTGGACGTATTGTAGCTTGTAGGCAAAATTCTTTATGAGAATGAATTGGTGTTGATCATACGGTTCACTGAGATATTCTTCTGCATAGAATTCCGAGAGAGATTGGTCCTTTACTTGCTGCTGTTGACGATCAACCCAACCTGAACAAATGTTGTTAAATAAAAAGCATTGTTATAAAAGACCAATCACTTTTATTATTTCAATCAATTCCAATAATATATTACAGAAGGACGCTTTGGCACTCAAGCTCAAAAACTCTTTGAGAGTTTTAAATAAGAAGAAACAAAATTTATTCTGTATTGAAAAAAATGTAAATCAGATAGTTATTACTCTAGCTCTATTGATAAATCAAAGTAACAACAGAGACAACTATTGATAATAAATTGCATTATTAGTGAGAAAAATCTTGATATCGTAGTTTCAAACCTTTTTAACCATAATAATTTGTGCCAATACAGTGCCAGACAGTGGTCGGAAAACTTATTGGTCAAAGAGCCAAATATGTACATTACAACGATTCTAAAAAATTATGAGAGCCGAATCTATTTTTTAATTTAGTAAACCTTTATTATAATTTTAGACCTTCATTAAATTACGGGTAAAGTGAATAAAACTTGATTTCACACTTAATAAAGATTTAATCGTTGATAGACAATAATATGAAAGTAAGGTATCCATAAATTTAAATCATGACAATGACTGACAAACACTTAATGCGAACAATGTCCTTACATCTTCTTGGAAAGTTTCAGTAAGTCAGGTTTGTATGTTGTTGTTTTTAATTTTAAGCATGATTCCAGGTTCTTCTCAGTTTACTCTTGATAAAGTTCATGCTTGAAAAATATTGTTCGCATAAATATGTAGAGTCAAAAAGGGAAAGAACAGCAAACGCGAGTTTTTTCAGCTGATCGTGAGAGTCAAGAATACTATTCCAGACGTTGAAAATGATCATGTCTTCCTTCTTCAGGTCTTTCAAAACAGACCACTTGTGTTGTGAACTAAGATCACATTTGTTCTTCTGCAATATTTCTAAATCTATACGAAAACGTTGAAATTTAGAGCTCCATATTTCTTTGTTTTAAATCCTGCAATTGTATTTCAAAGTTACCAATGTCAATAGGAGGATTTTTGACAAATGCTAAGGTCGCTCTGCTATTTTTAAACTCCTGAAACCTGCTGAGAAATGCTTATCTCATATTTAAAATTGTTGTTTTGAAATGGTGTTTGTCAATAGAGGAATTATTTCAGGAGTTTAAAAACAGCAGAGCAACCTTAGCATTTGTGCCAGAGCCTGAAGGAGCCGCACTTTGTCGACCATTGCCCTTGAATAATTACTCTTTCTGACTTGTTCTACAATTCAAAGAACTCTCTACACACTCATGGAACTGATACTGAACTTGAATATAGCACTTGATGACGGTGTAAGACTACTAAAGCAGTAAGGTCTTGTGTAGTAAACCTAATATTGATTGTTCTTAATGTTCGATTTATATAATTTAATAACGTAAGTTGAAGTATATATTCCACATAAAATCCATTTAAATGTTTGAAATAAAACCCAGAGACCTTAGTGTGGCATATTGCCATCAAAATGTATGGAAAATGGCAGAAACTGCAGGAATTATAACTATTCCACAGCATTTTGTACAGATTTTATAATATCAAACAAATGCTTTAGAGAGAGATGTACCTTTGTTGCGTCAACAGTTTTTGTTTGTTTTTTCATAAATTTTCGGTTTGGTAATTTAGATGATTTTTTAAGATCGCATATCTCGCAAGTCTAAAAATATAAACAATATCGCATGTTCCAGGTGGTAGGATGGGGCCGCGACGAGAACGGACTCCGCGCAACTCCGGAACCTCGCCGTGCCGACGTGTCCATCGTCTCCACTGAAACCTGCCGCGCCTCGCGCCAAGAGTTCCAAGTCCTCACCAACGAGAAGACGCTCTGCGCAGGTAACCCTTTTATTTACATCATAAAAACAACGGGTTGCTTGGAAACGGACTTAAAGCCAACCACACCGACTATCAATGCGGCGGAGACATATCTTAACAGAACCAAAACAAACCAGAACATTGAAGAATGAAAGAAGAGCAAACATAACGTAACCATATTAAAAAAACCTAAATTAAGGCCGAGTGTAGACCTGTCAAAATCAACTATTTTCGACACACAAGAACTCTGTTGTTCATTTCCAAAACAATATTTTTTCTAACTAGAATTTATTTTAAAAACGTTTGCCTGAAAACAGTAAGATGGCGGTAATGTAAATCTTCGTTATCATCGTTATAAAAGTTATGAATTTCAGTTACCAGATGGCACTATTTTTTTGTATTATTACGCATTGTAAAAAATATACCTACATTCCTCTTCCTAGCATCCCATGTTTATATATGACGGCCGGCATAGTCCAGTGGTAACGCATTGGACTGCCATTCCGAAGGTCGCGGGTTCGAACCCGGCGTGCGCAAATAAATTTTATTTGATTAATTTGTGTTATTTCACAATTAATTAATTAAAATAATATATAATATATAGTATATTTGCGGCACGTTCCAGATTGGAAGATACTACCAGTATCGCCCTGGTGTAAGACCACCATTCAAAATTGAAACGTTGCTCCAAATGGCTTTAGCCGTGTTTAGTGACTAGATCTTAATAGCCAGGTACTTCCCCACCTTCCTCTTTCCCTTCCCCGCTTACCTTCAGCCTCACAACATCCCCCAATTGGGGATGCCATAGTCTCACTGGCTCCAGACGGGAGCAGTTGGGACTCTTGTGAGGTATTCACTATAAAAAAAAATGTTTGTATTGACATAAAAAAGATAGTGCTATGTATTTGTCTTTGAGAAAGGAATGAAGAAACCGCAAACAACGCATAACGCTGCTTGCGGTTGCTTCTTTCCTTTCGTTTCAATGTGTTTATAAATTAATACTGTCACTTTTTCATACAACATTTTACATTTTATCTTTGGTGACACCTATAGCGGAGCGGGTGGGACTTCAACACTTCTCATTTTAAGCAGCCATATAATGTTGGAGATTTATTGCTTTCCCTACTTGAGATAGACAATAGATAAGCCGCCACCATTCTCGCATTCACCACCGCCGTTATAGACATCTGTGGGCCATATAGCCTGTCCGTGTTTCCGTCACTGAATCGCCAAAGACCATCGCCCTTACAAGAGAATCATCTGGCGATTCCTGCAACCCCGCTGCACAACCCCCGCGTCCCTACGCCCTTGGAAGTAAGAAATCCAACTGAAGCCGCGCCCTTTGTCTTCTGTCGATACGCAGTAATATTTTCAACAGTGAAATGACGATGAAATTAAAAACCGATTTACTTAGAAAATCATCGAGTGAAGAGTGCCTCACCATGAGTACCGTTAATTTACCCCCCCCCCCCTTCCTTTAATCATAGCTGGTTGATTGTAATTTCTTTGTAATATACAATTACATTTTTACAGCAT
Source organism: Hesperophylax consimilis (assembly GCF_061612785.1). NCBI lineage: Eukaryota > Metazoa > Arthropoda > Insecta > Trichoptera > Limnephilidae > Hesperophylax > Hesperophylax consimilis. The sequence continues at coordinate 6,576,826 of NC_142857.1, forward strand.
AACATCCCTTTACTACTTTGTTTTATTGCAAATCATCGATCTTTTACCATGTTCACCAATTCATTACTACGCGGATGACAAAACAGTTCATGATAGATTTTTGTTTTACAAGCCCCCGAAGGGCACGAGGGAAGAGTTTTTTTTTATTAAATCTATTTTTTTAATTGTTTTATCTACCTATTCTTAATCAAGGTGTCAGATGTTTGTTTAAATAAGCAGAGCTCGGTATGTTTATTTAATTTTTAAATTTGTTTTAAATACTCGAGAATTTTTTGGCATACAAATATGGCGTGTTTGCAAAACATCTTAGTAGTACTATTAGGTACTACCTAGAGTACTTATAGAACCTGAAAATATAGACGAGCCAATTTTGTAGAAAAAACTCCAAGTTAGGACAAATAACGGTAAAAGGTCTGTGAATGTTTTTTTTTCATGACCAGATTTTTTCATTATTACTTCGACGGTCTCCGTGGTCGAGGGGTAAGGCTCTCGACAAGCAATCCGAAGGACGCGGGTTCAAATTCCGGAATGTGCAAATAAATTTTATTTGATTATTTGGTGTTATTTCACAATTTAATTAAATATAATATATAGAATATTTGTGGCACGTTCCATAGTGCAAGATACTCTCAGTATCGCCCTGGTGTAACACCACCATTCAGAATATTAAGCTAGCTTGGAATGGCTTTGGCCGTGTTTGGTGACCAGAACTGAATATCCTGGTACTTCCCCACCTTCCTCTTCCTCGTCTCATTCCCCTCACCTAACTTCAGTCTCGCAACATTCTCCAATTGGGGATAGGCCATAGTCTCACTGACTCCAGACGGGAGCGAATGAGACTCTTGTGTGGTATTCAATTCAAAAATGTACTGCTAGACGTAAAAAGTAGAAGAAAAAAATAATATAACTGGAAGTGGGTGTACAAGCGTGTCTCATGGGCCACGGAAAAAATATCATTGTGGTCCTGCCCCATGGTTGACCTTGGTTAATCTCGGTAAACCATGGTTATCGTAATAAATATTTAGAAAAAAAAATCTACTTATTTAGCCCTGAGGGGTTTTACATGTAGGTAGTACAATTTTAACATCATTATTTAAATTTAGACCGCAGAACGGGTATTATTTATTGAATAAGTGAATCTACCTGGCTATTCAGATTTGGTCACCAAAAGAAGTTGGTTCAAAAGAATTTGGCATTCTCACTATAAAAATATTACTATTTGTAATTTCGGCTACTGGCATTATACCTAGCTCTCTTATAAAAAATTTAGGCGTATTAGATCTATCAAAAAATTTATATATAAAAATGCAAAAGTCAGTCATTTTAAATACATGTAGGATTACAAAATATTATCATATATGGCTTGTAGAGCATTGACAACATGGTCAGGTTCTCTAATTTTCATACCGCGTTGAATTCGGCTATCCGCTAACTCTGGCAAAAGTGATTCGTTGAAAAACTTTGTCAGGCGTGGTAACACTTTTAGCTCAAATTCATTGTCAGGATATATTCTTATTACTTCTACTCCACTTTCAGAATAAATTATAATGTCACAGAAGTCCTTTCTTGTAATGAATAATTGTCCTAGAACTTGAAATGAATAATTATGTGACTTCTTCAACACAAGTATTCCATTCTGCACGGCAACGAAGATATTATCTTCCAGAGCTGCGTCAAAAATAGTTTTGTTTCCGATTGAGGGCAGGCATTTTACTTCCGCTATACCATTTTCTCCAACCAATCCATCTGGACTTGCCCCCAAGTATGGCCATTCCTTTCTCACAAAAATACCACATGGCGACACTTTTACCTTGTATCTTTCCTCGTACAAGTCAATCGCAGTCTTTTCTTTGATTCCAAAATATTATCATATTATTAATATTTAATTTTTAAAAATATGGTATAATATCATATAATTTAATAATAATAATATTTTAATATAATTAAAATTATAATATATATTTTAATTATAATATATATTTTAATAATTATCATATAATTTAATAAATAATAACTTAATAATATAATCGGTTTGAAAAATAAACAATAACCAAGACTCCGACCATGATAGCGCCATCTGTTGGGATATTTAAAAGAAGCTTTTAGTTCGATGTTCTACCGTATTAAAATTTTCAAATAGGCGCCACCAGACGGCCTATTTTAAAAGTCATTTAAAAATCTAAGTATTCTTTCTTAAATTATAGTATAAAAAATATTAAATTAACTTTAAAAAATGGAAAAATATAATACCAATAGTTTATTGTTTAGTTTTGTTAAATAAACGTATCCAAAGTTTTATAATCTGCATTTTAAAAACAAGAACAATTAGTGTTTATGAAAAAATTAAACTACGAACCTATTTTATTTATTTTTTAGTTTTTTTTTTCGTACGTTTAAAAAAAACCCCTTCAGGTATTTTTTGACGATATTCAGCCTTTAATAGTATTTTTTAAAACGCACGTATTACGGTCTGAAAAAGGTCATATTTTCGATTTGATTTTGATAATTACTAAGCCTATGTTAATTTAAAAAATGTATAAAAAAAATTTTACTTGTTGAAAACACTATCATTATCGATTTGCTTAATAATATTATCATTATTTTAAATTAATAAACAACTACACTCGGCCTTAACCTAAAGAAAAAAGAGTAAGCACACAACTAACATTCCTGACTAACCTTACCTAACCCAACCTAACCTAACCATACCTAACCGAAACCAACCTTGATTAACCCCATATATATTCAAATGTCTATGTAAAAAATATTCACGTAGAACTTTGAAATAATATCAAAAGATGGCAGTAAAAAATATGCCAGTCCCGGTAGACTAGAAAACCTGGGTTCGAGTTTTACATTTCCATTGAGAGTTGTTAATATTATCTTCGTCAATAATAAAAATATATTTCTTCAATAATCGCAAATTCTCTTCTTGGCGTAGTTTTAATTCAATGAAAATAAATCACTTTGTATTCACCGATATTTAATCAAAATAATCGACACGTTAAAAATCAATGGTTTCTTCGTCAGCATAAAAGTAAAATGAAAATTAATAAAAGGAAAATACTTGGTTTTAAGTCACTTTATGTGTAGGACTACACAACATGGAATAGGTTTAACAGTGATCAGTTTAGAAGCTTAAAAAAAACGGTAAATTCAAAGGTTGATATCATTAATAACCAATTAAATTGAACTGTCAGCCCAATTCTAAGTATGTTCCCCATTACTTCACTTATCCCACGTTCCCCTCCCTTACTTCTCTTCCACAACTGACGCACTGTCTTTTCTAGTATACTGTCTCTTTCTTTTTGATAATGTGTTTGCTTCTTTTAAAAAAATAATAAATATAAGTTTTTAATTTTCATGTAATGGATTTTTTGGTTTTCAGGGGATAAAGATGGGTCAGGACCTTGCAACGGAGACTCGGGGGGCGGCATGTTCCTGAACCAGGGGGGGCGTTGGATGCTGCGTGGTGTTGTCTCCAACAGCCTCAACGACCCCGACTCTACCAACACGTGCAACCTCCACGAGTATGTCATCTTCACTGACGCCGCCAAATACCTCTCCTGGATCAAGTCCGTCCTTGCTGACAACTAGAGGAGGGTCGCTCGTTAGGGAGGACAGGTCACCCATCCCATCCCTCCCCATCCTGCCCTAACTACAAGTTTCGATTGCATTGCAAGGTTCACACCATCAGCTCCTGGGTTTCTAGCACGGGCGTTCGATAAAACTCTACAGCGATATTTGCGATTACGGTCAGTAGGAGTTTATGATTCCGACAGTCGATAGACAAAAGCCGCCTCATTTTGTGCAGACTACATGGTGTCAGATAAACTTCGGTTAAATGTCAAAACACACAATTTTTTTAATAACGTCGTAAGTTATGCAAAACAATTTAAGTATTTATAAACTGACGAAGCTCTTAGAATTAAAAGAAATCGAAAACGCGATCAATTGATTCCGATTCAGCTTGAAGAAAAAAAATTACATGCAGATTGCTAATGTACATTAAAGTTAGTATTTTTATTCGACATGGTCAATTTATTAGTATTTTATTTTTTTATGTAGCCGTTTGACATTTAGGAAAGACAATATCTACAGTGTTGCCATCGTACAACGAGTTTTATTTAGTTTATTTGGTGTCGAAGTCGGGATCTATCGATATAAAATCGTCGGTAGTTGATCCGATATTGTGTTATCAATTTGAACGTGGTAGACCCCCTGTAATTCATTACTTATTCTGGATCAAGTCCGTCCTTGTCAACAACTAGGGAAGGGAAAATTTAAGGGTGGGGCGTTCCAAGGTACAGGTCACCCCTACATACTTAAAGATGTGGGATTTTCCTGTCAAACTTTTGGAGGCTCGCCTCTCTAGGCTAAATATTATGGGAAGGACGCTCGAAAGTGTGGGTCAGTTACCTACATGAATCAACCACCTCCAGTTTCTGTTCTGGATAAAGTCCATCCTCTTCTTTAAAACTAGAAGGTACATTTATTGGTGAAGGCCGATCAAAGGGAAAGGTCAGCCCTCCATCTTCATGACCTTATGATGAAAAACATCACGATTTTCACCTCAAAACATTGCACGAGTAAAACATGTTTAGTATCTACCTATCCTCATCAGAAACTATGAAAGGTTCATTTATTAGAGTGTCCGGTCCAATTGCAAGACCATTTCACTACCTTCCATGGGTTTTTCAAATTTCGGAAGACCTATGTAGATTTTGCTCTTTTTAGCCAGTTTTAATAGTTTCATTTCATAAACGATACCAATTTTCCTAGCACTGGAAGTTAAAAAGTGTTAAACATTACCTCCACGCACGAGGCCTCGGAAGGAAATAAGTTCCTTTTAACGCAAAATTCATCTTTAGCGATGCTATGAAAATGGTAGGTACATATTGTAGACAGAGAATTCGGAAAATAATACATCAGCTTTTTCATGAGGCCCCAAAGTCGCAAAAATGATACACATTGAGGACACAGAATTCGGACAATAATACATCAGTTTTTCATGAGGCCCCAAAGTCGCCAAAATGATATACACTGAGGATACAGAATTCGGAAAATAATAATCAGCTTTTTCATGGGGCCCCAAAGTCGCAAAAATGATACACATTGAGGACACAGAATTCCGAAAATAATACATCAGCTTTTTCATGGGGCCCCAAAGTCGCAAAAATGATACACATTGAGGACACAGAATTCCGAAAATAATAATCAGCTTTTTCATGGGGCCCCAAAGTCGCAAAAATGATACACATTGAGGACACAGAATTCCGAAAATAATACATCAGCTTTTTCATGGGGCCCCAAAGTCGCCAAAATGATACACACTGAAGACACAGAACTTAGGGAAAATGTTGCTTGTCCAATGATGGAGGACTTAGTTAGCGGTGGTTTGGAGCTCCGACGCATTTGTCCACTTAGCTACCATCCGGTTAAGCTGAAATGTTTTAAAGGTTTGCGTTTTAAACAAAACAAAAATATTTTCGTTTTAGAAAAAACTAAATGATTTTCTATTATTGGGATGCTGACTCTCCGAAAAAGAATTCGAAAGCATTTATTGGTTTGTGTCTTTTATATTTTTTGTGTATTTGTGAATGCAATAATCCATATTCCACTGACTTAACCCTCACCACATACCTACTCCAATTAGGGATACTGTGGGAAATAATCTGCAGAACTGTTTGTGTGAAGAATAATTCAGACAAGCAAGAAAAGTAGGAACCTACCTATAGTATAATATTTTAACAAAAAATTGTTTAAATTGTCTTTTTCAAATTGGATTTACGCCACAGATAAAGCTTATCGATAAAAAAATATTGTTAATTTATTAGGAATCTCTCCAAATTATTTGTAATCCGGTTAAAAACGGGATTGCAATTAACGAATGACTTGATCGGTTTCCTGATAAACTTTTAGTAGAATACCAATTTATTGTCACGATGTCAGAACACGTGTTCATAAAAATCAATAAATTTTCACATTTCGTCATTTGTTATTAAGACAAACGCAGGTGCATGAAAACGTTTTTCAATAAATTAAGAATTTACTAATAGTTTACTCGTTTTGAAGGTCATGTTTGCAAAATTTCAACATTCTTGATATAAAACTGTAGATATGTATAAAAATCAAATCGAGATGTCGGTTGATTACTTTTCGAGTTTTGCGAGATCCAACATAATCAGGCTGAATTTTTAAATATTAAGATGTTCCCGAACGTTTCAGACTAGTCCCGAACATTCCACAACATTCTAGAATGTTCCGTGATGTTCTAAAATATTGTGAAAAGCTCTCGAATACTCTCGAATGTTCTGGACTGTTCCAGAGGGCGAAACTTCCAGACCTTATGTCTTCAAAAGCACGCCCTTCAGGTAAAAATGGGAACCTTCTTCATAGATGGGGGATAGAGAGCTACCACACCATATAACTCCGTCGATCGTACCGGGACTTGTTTCTGAGTTTTAGCGGCATGCACATTGCACACTCCCTTTTATAATATATGTATAATGATTATCAGAAAACAATTTAAACAATAAAAATATTCTATTTTGATTGGAATTATGTTGAAAATGATTATCTACCTCAGGAAGAGACTTGAACCAGTAGTTTTCTCCCAAAATGAATCCAGGAGTAAGGAGGAAGGAATCCACTGCATGTTTTTAATTTTATTTTGTTACAGTGTTAATACAAATAAAATAATATTTACAATGTAGCAATGCGTTTTATTTCAATTGTTCAATTTTGTGTCCATTTTTTCAGAAACTGACAGAAAGCATTGCACTACTACATTGATCTTTACACGACTGCAATATATATATATAGGGTGTATCGGCACGTACCCGACAAACTTTAACCAGCTATTCTTTAGCACATTTGGATTAAAAAAATTTATGGGCACTTTGCTGTCCGGAAGCATTTTTTTTTCAATTAAAAACAAAAAAATTAAAAATTTCCACACTACATCACTGTCATTGGCATGGCTTTTCGTGTTAAACAGCTGTTATAAGCAAGTATGTCGAAAAGCGTCTTCGCTCTTTCGCACACACTAAATAATAATAGTCAAAAATGAGACGAATGGTGCCGTGCCATTTCGTTGTGATTGTAAAAGCGCGCCAATATAGGTACGCACGTACATTATTCAACGGAATTCGAATAAAATATTGCCAGATGGGTTTTCAAACTTTGACAAAGGATAAAACAGTGGTGACATGTGGTGAAAATATGAATAATACATTTTTTATTAAAAAAAACGTTACCGGACAGCAAAGTGCACATAACATTTTTTACTCCAAATATGCTAAGGAATGGCTGGTTAAAGTTTGTCGGGTACGTGCCGATACACCCTGTATTTTAACAATATTTCAGACATTTCAATTGGCCTTCAATATTTTTACAAAAAATCGTCGAGATATAAGTGAAGTCGTATATAAAAAATAAATAAATATAAAAGTATTTTTTTAGTATATCCACAGCTATTTTCAATATATACATGTATATAATTTTGGTTTTTACTGAGAATTGAACTTTCCTACCCGGGAGCTGAAGTCAACAACTCTGCTAACAGTGTCAAATCCTGATTGAATAAAACCGAAATTTATTGCTTATATAACTGCTGTTAGTTTTCGAATTTCAGATATATGCGCATGTGGCTGCGTGTGTATGCTTGATTGCCACCAAACGTTCATAAAATCCATTGTCATGGACAACGAGTCTATCTGTCGAGTTTCAGCTCTGAATTGCATTTGCTTGAAGACGGCAATTTATCGTCAGCTAGTTGTTGGCATCCTCCCGCTGTAATGTGCCGCCCCCGTTGAGGAACTGCAGTCCCTTTTTTATTTTTCTTTTATAGATAATGACTTATTGACATTCTAACTTAAGACCCCGCATACACAATTTCTACCGATTTATAACAAGATTATTTTTTTTAAGTTTAAAAAAAATAATTTTTTTTAAAGATAATATCTATACATTTGTTATACTTGTTTACTACGTAGTAATGCAAAATCATGTGTTTTTGGTTTGAAAATTTGGTCGCCTAGAAATGTTTCAGATGCTTCAATTAAATACATCTTGGCCTTTAAATAATCGAGTTTTTTTGTAGATAAGTCTTTTTATAAGCCCAGAAAAAAATAATGTATAAGGCCTATGAAAACTGCATTAAAGTTCAAAATCTCCTACTTACGAACCCATTTTCAGTTATGATTTTATTTTTATAATGTGGAAAATTAAATTATTTATAAAATGTTTGGAAAAAAATTAAATATTTATGCCTGAACATCCACAAAATAAAATAAATGACCCTTTTTGGCCATGTTTTTTTCTTGCATAAATCAAAACAGGCGGATGGTGTTAAGCGGGAATTTAAACCTTATCGCCATCTACGTAAGGGGTGTTATTGATAGCGGCTCGATTTAAAATATTACACGACGTAGTGCATCGCCTTAAGATAACTCGCTTTTAACATCGATCACCAGGTAAATTGTTAGCATCTCCTCACTAATGTAATCGTATTGAAATCAAAGTGCGAAAATTCATCCATGACCGCACCTGATAAAATAATTTACCGGTGTTCAAATGTGAATATGGACTAGAGCTGCCAATGCGTAATGTTCTAAAATACCAAAAAGAGATTTTCAAATTCCCCACTGTTTTTTTTGGTGATTTAAGTCCCAGCATACCCAATTTCTACCTATTTAAAATAAGTTTCTCGTCAACTCTTTAAGTTTTCAATGTCCAAAAAAAATTATATGTTCTTTTTGAAGATAATATCTAAACATTTGTTGTTCGAAAACATTAATAATATTAAATTACCTTGATAGAAAAAAATCGCAAAGTAACCTCCGAAAATTATTCAAAACTCGTTTTTTTCTGTTATTTAATATGTTATAGGCATTAAAAATACCCAGTTTATCTTTAAATGTGTGGTGTATGTGTGTAAGGGGGACAGCATGAGAGCGAGACAGCGAGTACGAGACGTATATAAGAGATCGTATGAGCGGGAATGAGCCTCTCAGTCCAGAACCGTGATAGTCTTCTTACAAATAAATATTATAATACAAGCATTGTTATTATTGAGTATGTAGAGTTAACATACGTTACAGTGGCGCAGCACGGTAGTTCGTAAATTATTAAAAGTTTACGGAGAATCAGATGATTCAAGAAGATTATTCGAATTTTTGGTGATCACAGTATAGTCTGGCGCTTTAGTATTTTGGGCGTTGGATCGCTAAATTTTGAAGGAAGAAGAAGAATAATAAAAGGCTATCAAATTGGAGAATTCACACGCAGCCGAGGCGAGCACGCAGATCGGGCCGGGCAAATTGCGCGGTAAAAACGCAATTTTACACGTGTGTGGGAGCCGACATTGCAACATTTTGTCGAGAGTACACCGTTACACGGGGTACGCAGAAGATCCAGGATCAAGATCGGCATCAAGGGTGAATTGGCCGGAATCCGGGACCGGGGTTCTGTCGCTACAGCGGGAAGGAAGACCTTGGAAGGTGATCGTGTCCGCAGCTGAAGGGAGACGGAGCCAGAAAAGGGTGCTGAGACGTTGGTGATTCACAGGCTCAGGGCAGGGGCTCGGAGCATAACCTCTGGAAGGGCTGAGATACGTATATTTTATTCAACTTGTTTCAGTTCTTCTCCCAATGGAGGCGATTTGTAAGAATTTGGGGACGTTCTGTTACAGAACGGGAGACTGGTCATTGTTCAGGGAACGATTGGATCAGGCCCTCATTTTAAATGATGATAAGTTGTTGTCACCAGAACGCAAAAGAGCATTTTTGCTGAGTTGCCTCACGGAAGAAACTTTCTCTCTATTATGTGATTTATGTTTTCCAAAAAAGGTTTCTGTTTGTTCTTTTGAAGATTTATGTAAATTATTTGATTCACATTGCAAACCAGTTAAAAATATTTTTGAGTCTCGTGAATTATTTTATAAATGTAAACAGTTTCCTAGCGAATCCGTTAAAGATTACGCGGCTAGATTGAGAGGGTTAAGTTTATCTTGTAATTTTGAGCTGAGATTGGAACCATGTTTAAAGGACATATTCGTTATTGGGATTTTTAATGAAAAATTGAAACACAAGCTATTCGTAGAGGCAATCGATACTTCTTTTACGGATTGCATTAATCTAGCGGCGACGTGGGAACATGTTGTGGCTTTTAAAAAAGTAAATCCGAATTTAAATGTTGTTCATAAGGAAAGCGAGTATTTCCATAAATCCAGGAAAGATAGTCCTTCCAGGAATAAAAATTCAATGCGGAGTAAATCACCGGTTAATGGTACGTTAAAAACTTGTTTTTTGTGTGGAAAAAAAAATCATTTGCAAAAAGATTGCTGGAAAAAATTTTTGTGTAATCATTGTAACAAATCGGGTCATCCTAGTAATTTGTGTAAATACAATAAAAATTATGTAGGTACTAAAAATAAACGGTTGAATTCGGTGTTCGTGGTTAATAATAATGTGGGGCCGGAACCCACATATATAGATTTGTTAATTGGTAACATAATATTGCCGGCGTTGGTAGATACGGGAGCTGCGATAAACGCGATACCATATGAAGTGTATTTAAGATATTTTGTTTCTTACGATTTAGAAAAGTATAATGTTCATTTGTCAGGGTATGACGGAACGCAGTTAAATGTTTTAGGTAAAGTGAATTTAGAGGTGTCATTTTTAGGTACGAAAATAGATTGAAGTGCGAAAATACAGTTCGTAATAATTAAAAATGGTAATTCTACAATAGTTGGTAGAGATTTTTTACAAGTTTTCGGTATCGGATTAAGTGGAATAAATTCTGTAAAATTCAGTGAGATTAATTGTGATAATCATCTTGTTTTTCGTGAAAGTTTAAAGAAGAAATATGCTCATGTTTTTTCAGAAAAATCGGGTAGGCTTAAAAATTATGAGGCAAACATTGAAGTTAATTCGGACTTTAGGCCAAAGTTTGTAAATCCGAGGCCATTACCTTTTAGTTTACGTGAGAAAGTAGAGATAGAGTTACAGAGAATGTTGCATGAATACATTATTGAAAAGGTAGAAATAAGCGATATTGCAAGCCCGATTGTTGTTGCAAAAAAGAAAGACGCTTCAATTAGGATTTGTACTGATTTCAAAACAACATTGAATCCTATGTTAGCGAAGTTGAAATACCCACTACCTCGTATTGACGATTTAATTTCATCTCTGAATGGTGCAAAATATTTTGCTAAGATAGACTTACGAAATGCATTTGGACAAATTTCATTGAACGAAAAGTCTAGAAAATTATGTGTGATTAGTACGCATATAGGTTTATTTGCATATAAAGTATTGCCTTTTGGCTTAAGCACGAGTCCGGCCATCTTTATGCAAGTCATTACGGCGATAGTTGGTGGACTTAGGAACGTTCGTGTATTTTTAGATGATCTACTTTTATTTGGGAATTCTAAAGAGGAATTATTTTCTATTTGTGAAGCAGTACTTAGCAAGTTAAGTGATTGCGGATTAACTATTAATGAAAATAAGTGTTCTTTTCTAGAAACAGAGATAGAATATTTAGGTTATAGAATTTCGCAGAAAGGAGTTATGCCTTTAGAAAATAAAATATATGCTATTACCCAAATGAGTGTACCGAAAAATGTTTCGGAACTTAGAAGTTTGCTGGGAGTTATTTCCTACTATAGGTCTTTTATACAGAATGTGTCAGGTATTTTGTCTCCTTTATACCAATTGTTGAAAAAAGGGATAAAATTTGTATGGTCTCAGGAATGCAATATTGCGTTTGAGCAAGTTAAGAAACTGCTGACGTCAGACAATATTTTGGTGCATTTTGACCCACAATTACCTATCAAGCTAATTACAGACGCGAGTGATATAGGTATATCTGCTATTATATGTCACGTATATGAGAATGGCATGGAAAGACCGATTGCATTCGCTAGCCGTTTATTGTCAAAAACGGAATTGAGGTATTCCATTCTAGATAAGGAAGCGTGTGCAATAATATTTGGTTTAAAAAAATTCTTTCAATATTTATATGGTAATAAATTCGTTCTAACTTGTGATAATAAAGCTTTGGTACATATTTTGAACACTGAAAAACAAGTGCCAATACTAGCGGCAAATAGGCTACAGCGCTATGCGTTGATTTTACAAACATTTGACTATAATATAGAATATGTCAAGTCGGGTGAGAACAAAGCGGATTTCTTATCTAGATTGCCGGTTAATAGTAATAATAATTTAAGTGATTGTATCGACGAGGTCGACGGTAGCGAATATTTCTTAAATTATATTGGTAGTCTGAACGTTGATAAGATTGAATCGGATTTTTTAAATATAATTGAGGCGGAAACGACAATTTCAAAAGAAACGATGAAGCAGTTTTCGATTAAAGATGTAAACATAGCAAGCATTACTGGGTTCGTAATCAATGGTTGGCCGGATAAAAAGTTTTTAAAGGATGACTTGTTAAAATTCTGGTATTTTAGAAATAAATTATCGACTTATGACTCGTGTTTATTTTATAATAATAAATTTGTGGTTCCGAGGGAATTAAGGGAAATCATATTGAATTTCATACATCAATCGCATTTAGGTATTGTTAAATCTAAAAATCTTGCTCGAAATTATTTTTTTTGGTTAGGGATGAACTCAGAGGTAGAAGCAACTGTGAAGCAGTGCGTTCGATGCTTGGAGTGTTTACCCACTCCATGTAAAGTTGAGTTACAGCCGTGGCCAATCAGTGGATTAATATGGAATAGATTGCATATTGATTTCATGGGACCTTTTGGTGGTTACAATTTTTTGATAATCGTTGATGCAACTACAAAATGGATAGACTGTCACATCGTAAATAAAGTAGATTCGTTTTGTACAATAAAAGTTTTGAAAAGATTATTTTCTAATTTCGGAATTCCGGAGCAGATAGTAAGTGACAATGGTACAGCGTTCACTTCAACAGTTTTTAAGGAATTTTGTCATAATTTTAATATTAAATCGTTGACATCTCCTGTCAACCATCCAGCTTCTAACGGACTTGCCGAAAATGGGGTTAAAACGGTAAAGAATTTTTTAAAAAAAATTATGATAAATAATAAATTGCCTGCTGATTTTGAGGATAAACTTTTAACATTTTTGGTTGATATTAGGAATACGCCTTCTATGTCTACGGGGATTGAACCTAGTAAATTAATTTTGGGAAGGAAAATTAGATCAATTTTTAATACAATCATTCCAATATTAGATAATGTTGAAGGTCAAGGTTTTAAAGGGATTGATAACACGATTAAAGATAAGATGTTATTGAGTCAGCAAAAACAAAAAAAGTATTATAGAGGAAAAAAAAAAATTAAAAAGTACTTTGATGTTGGATCTAAAGTTTTAACCAGGGATTTGAGAAGTGATAAAAACAAATGGATATTAGGAGAAATTTATAAAAGATTGGGGAATAGGGTTTATTTAGTAAAAATTATGTCTACAGGACAAGTGTGGAAACGCCACCATGATCAAATTTCAGAGAGGAAGGTTAGGTGGGGGGAGAGTGACAGGTCTGATGATTTGCTGGACCTGGGTCCACTCTCGGACGTGGACATGACCAAGTTTCCTAATTCCTCTGATTTTTGCAGGTCACCTACACCATGGGAGGGGAGGTTACGCCCTCGAGGACAACGCCCATGCTACACCGAATGAAGAGTCAAGAACATACATAATTACATATAAATTGGAAATTAAATACATAATGGAAATAATTAAATATATTTGGCTTATATAAATTTGTAAAAATAAAAAGATGTAATTATGATTTAAGTGTGGGGGTGTGGTGTATGTGTGTAAGGGGGACAGCATGAGAGCGAGACAGCGAGTACGAGACGTATATAAGAGATCGTATGAGCGGGAATGAGCCTCTCAGTCCAGAACCGTGATAGTCTTCTTACAAATAAATATTATAATACAAGCATTGTTATTATTGAGTATGTAGAGTTAACATACGTTACAAAATGCAACTAAATCATTTGACAAGAGATTTTTGCTCTTTTGAAAACGAGTCCTGTTTTATTAAATATTACCACCATTTTCGCTTAATTATTGTCGTTGTTTTTAATATTAGCGCACTCCCTCTAACCTTCGTATTTACGCATCTCCCTTTCAAACAATCTTTGAACGCTTACTACGGGGTCGTAAGGATGATTATGGAGAACTGATTATGGACGACATTCGACTTGTTCCTTCAACAGATCACCCATGGAAGTAAGAACCTCAGGAACGGCAAACTCTATGGAAATTATGCTAAGCAGTGTTTAAGGCATACTTAGGTCTAAGTTACTAGTACCTACTGACATCATTGGCTCATAGTTATTCTTCACGACAGGTTGCTCGATTTATGTTTCTTGTTTTATTCTTTGATTGAAAAAATGTTTTGTTTTCAGAGATTTCATGTTCCAACAAAAGCGATGAAAGATGTAAATCGATTAGCAGTATTACATATCACAACACTTTTTTAAGTTTACCTGTATTTAAACGAAGGTGCCCAATGCCGAATTAATTAAAATAAGCATTTAATAAATTTAAGCATTTAATACATTTAAACTTTCTAATTATGTATATAACCAATAAAAATATGTAATGCATTAATAATTATTATTTTGCATTTGTGTAATATCATATAATGACGTGTTTTTTAAAAATAAATTAACTTATTTATTTATAGAGCGGAGACGGTTTACACATAGTTCCCGTGGGCACTTAGGCCATAGGCCAATTGCGCTATCTCCCATTTTACCTCATTCCTTAAAAAGTCACTTGGTTCCTTTTATAAAGTTCATCAGGGTTGTCATTGGATATGTGACCATGTCTTCTGGTTCCACAATGTGTGTTTCTGGTTCTCATCTCTCCTCTCCAATCCCTCTTGATTCCCTGAAGGCCCAACAAGGGAAGAGAGCTTCATATCTCCTCTCCATTCCCCTTTGGTTCCGTGAAGGCCCCACAAGGGAAGAGAGCCTCATATCTCCTCTCCATTCCCCTTTGGTTCCGTGAAGGCCCCACAAGGGAAGAGTTCACAAAGGTGGCCTCATCTCTCCTCTCCAATCCTCCTTGGTTCCCTAATTAACTTTCTTTAACCTATTTAAAAAAAACAGTTAAATCTCCTTGCGTAGTCTATCGTAAATTAATGTGTTTAATTTTAACACATCAAAGATACTTGTGTCAACATTTTTTTAATGTTTTATTAGGTTCTCAGGAGATTTAGAGCTTCGATTAAACTGGGCTAAAGTGATTCGTGATATGAGTTGGAAATTTTATTAATCTTACATATAAATAACTTACATCCTAGGCATTGATGCAATCACAGTACTCACGGTGAATTGCGTGTTTCAAAATTGTTTTCAGGAAAGGAAACTCCAGTGAAAATGGAAAAATAATCGTTTATATTTTAATACAAAGAACACACTCTAAAACTTTTCGAAACATTTTTTTAAATTTATAAATTACAATTTTTGTGATTTTCTCAACTACCATAACCATCGTACATGATTTAGATCATGCTATTTCATAGAAACAAATAATAAAACATAAGGGGAAAGGACATATAATGGGGAAAAATACAAATTATTATTATTTTTATAAGCAATAATTGTTCGCCTGAAACACTCATCCACATTGAAAAATCTCCTGATAAAAAATACATGACGCCAACGGGACACGAACCCGTGTCCATTCGATTTCCGGTCGAAAGCTCTGACCACTGAGCTATGGAGGCTTATCTCTTACCCGCGAAATTATTCAATATATGCTAGTGTTTCATTCAACAATTACTGCTTGTTACATTTTTTTTTTTTTTTCACCTGAGAACAACCAACTTAATTTTTTTTTATCAGGAGATTTTTCAATGTGGATGAGTGTTTCAGGCGAACAATTATTGCTTATAAAAATAATTGTTATCCTTTGTGCTATGCATAAATGAAATCTTGTCTTAAAAACATTAATTTATCAAAAAATAATAACAAATTATTATATAAACCTTAATAGAAATTAAATCGAGATAAAGCTGTATGATAAAAAGGTATTAAAATGAAAATCAAATTTAAAAAAAAAAAAAATTATTAATTCTACATAGTAATGATCAGCAGAATCCATTTCTAGCCAAAAAAATACCCTTGAAAATTCAAGTCTCTATGTCTATGAAAGGCGATTTTCAGCCCACTGTGCGGCGGTGTGATGGTGGGCGGTGGATGAAAAAGTTACAGTCGAGTTAGAAAAAGTGATTTTCAAAATATGTTATCCTCCGCCCGGCGACGTCATGCTGGGCGTGAGACGAAGAAAGTGCGGTGATCAGACGCAGCCGGGGGGCCTGAGATGCAGAACTGCAGAAGCACCGATAGGACTTCGGCCTTGACAGTGAACAATGACGATGTGAATAGTGAAGAAGCAACCCGAACCATATGACAACTAGTTAAGTTATAGATGTAAGTAGATCTAAGTATAATTTAGATTTGGTATTAGAACTTGACAAACCCAATTAAAATCGAAACTCATAATCAATAGATGTTCTTAATTAAATTCACCTCCTTAGTCCCCACACAGGCGACCCGAATTGATAAGAAGGCAGAACATACAACTTAAGAGGTAAGCAATATATTTGAGTATTATTCTGAGCTAGTTGCCGGAGAATCTGCAAACGATATTGTTACACGATGCCTGCTGCGACACTCTAGCAATAATTCTAATCCTTATATTTTGTAATGACTCCTTGAATCCACGAGCTGAACTTGGCCGCATCACAAAACACAAGGTAGTTTTTAAGATCGCAATTTTTATGCTCGTGTTTGATGCTGTAGGACACCACTCCCCGCAGCTCGTAGTGGTCGTCCTTCCACAGGGCCACTGCGGCCCCGGAGTCTCCTTTGCAAGGACCTCTCTCGTGTTTCAAAGTTCCTGGAAACAAACATCACTATTAAGGAAACAGCAGCCAGCTCAGGGACTCGATTCTCGACGAAGTCATTCCATTCGAACAACGAGTGGGTTGAACCAGTGGAATGACTTCTGACGTTTGGCGTATGTAATTAGTAATTATGTACCTTCGATGAGACTCAAGAATAAGAATTTCGGCCAATGTACGAACTTTCGACGGTGATTGCGAGCGGTCTGGATTGGAGAATCGATACCCAGGAGGTCTAACACGTTCGATCGATAAAGCTCCATGTCAATACTATATTGATGAAATACGACCTCTGTGGTCAGTTAGTCGTCTTTGCGAAACATGGTCAAAATATGATTCCGACAGTCGGTTTGCAAAAGCCGCTAAAAAAGCGCGGCCTCCAAAGTGATAAGCTGTCAATACGCACGACTTTTTGGATAATGTCGTTCGTTATACAAAATGGAATATATATATTAATTATTCCCCTTTATGTATACAGGGTGTATCGGCAAGTACCCGACAAACTTTAACCAGCTATTCCTCAGCACATTTGGAGTAAAAAATGTTATGGGCGCTTTGCTGTCCGGTAACATTTTTTTTCCATTAAAAACAAAAAAATAAATAAAAAATCCACACTCCGTCACTGTCATTTGCCTTGTTTCTCGTGTTCAACAGCTGTTATTAGCAAGTGTGTCAAAAAGTGTCCTCGCTCTTTCGTACACACTAAATAATAATAGTTAAAAATGAGACGAATGGTGCCGTGCCATTTCGTTGTGATTGTAAAAGCGCGCCAACGTAGGTACGTACGTACATTATTCAACTAAACTCGAACAAAATATTGCGAGACGGGTTTTCAAACTTTGACAAAGGATAAAACATTGGTGACATGTGGTAAAAATATGAATAGTAAATTTTTTATTAAAAAAAATGTTACCGGACAGCAAAGTGCCCATAACATTTTTTACTCCAAATGTGCTAAGAAATAGCTGGTTAAAGTTTGTCGGGTACGTGCCGATACACACTGTATGTATATATAAAGGGGAGGAATTAATATTATTTAGCCATAACTTGTTATATTTGAACAACTTTCGTTTCTCCAAGCCCGAACCAATGAACATCATTTGTCCGAATGGATTCAACTCAAATTGTACAATTGTATGACATTACAGCAGTTATATACGAAATAAATATTGGTCCTACCAAACAGGGATTTGACTCAGTTGGTAGCGCTGTCGACTCCATTCCCTGGGAAGGAAGATTCAATCCTCAATCAAACCAAAAAATGTTTTTAAATACAACTTAACAAAAGTAGGTGCATAAGAGTAAAAGTACTTTGTTTTTTACTAGATGATGTTTTAAGCAATTATAGTGTTTTTTTTAATTTTTAAACATTCATAAATATAATTGAAGAAGAAGAAGATAAACAGAATAGGACGCAGAAAATAAAAAAAAAAGATATCGGTCACAACTAGGAATCGAATCCAGGATCTCTTGTATTAGGTACCGGGACAGCGTTTTAACCACACAACCATTGGGACCTAATTATTTAACGTCATATTTATCGATGTTATATTTTAAATTCAGAATATTACCAATATTATCTTGCAACAAATTTTTCCCATTTTTGGCAGCTACCTCTTTGAATTATGACAAAATTCGAATTGAAAATATTGTCTCGGACAAACATATCCGTTTTTTTTATTTACGGAGTACCTATGAATGAATATGCTTACAATAAATAATATTTCTTATAATATTATACTTTTCTTTAAGTTTTGGAGGTTTTCGCCGGTAAGACAAAAGATCCTGGGTTCAATTCCTAATTGTGACCGTTATCTTTGTTGTTTGTTTTTGGGGTGTTATGCCGTGTTGCGCTAACTCCTTCTTTAGCCGACGTTTCGGACAGCGTTGCAGTGTCCATCATCAGGGCAGATCCGGTAGATCCGAAGATGTGAAGATCACACATCTTCGGATCTACCGGATCTGCCCTGATGATGGACACTGCAACGCTGTCCGAAACGTCGACTAAAGAAGGAGTTAGCGCAACACGGCATAACATCCCAAAAACAAACAACAAAAATGCTTTTGGCCGTGAAAATCTAAAAACTTACGTGACCGTTATCTTTTTTTTTCTGTGTCTTGTTCTGTTACATGTTTCGTTTAGACGTATAAATATTATCTTCGTCTTCAATAATTTATTGCATCAATGGGTATTACATTAACAAGTAAAAGAAAAATTATTCCAATCAAAATTGAATATTCGGAAATAGACTAAGGTCCGCGGTTAGACCCGAAAATATTTCTCTTTATAATTAGGAAATTAAATAAGTTGATTGAGAATCTTATGTAACATATTATTAATTTGTATCTATGCTTTATAATTTCAGTAAGAAAGTACATTTTTTTATTTACCTGCACAGAATTGTGTGTTATCATCTATATTGCTTAACATTCCCGACGACGCGCGGCACTGGTCGTTAGACACGATGGGAATCTTCACGAGCATTGGTTCTGGGGTGGCAACGTTACCCCTTTCGTCACTTCCCCAACCAACAACCTGGAACAAAAATCAATAAAAAGCATTGCACACTATAAAGGGGGATAATCCTTGGGGTAACACTGGATGTTTAATTAAACGTTATCCAACACACTGATGACATCATTAACAAAGCCAATAAAATGCTGGGATTTATAATTCGCATAGCAAAACCCTTCCACAGCATAAACACTCTATATTCCCTTTACACCTCATATATTCGCCCGCACCTGGAACACTGTACACCGATCTGGACTCCTTTATACCAAGCCCATATCGAAAGAATAGAATTTTAAACACATAAATTATAAACTAAACTTACACTTCTCAAATTATACCGAATCCATTCATTTCATAATTTTAACTCCCTCCAAACACGACGTCTAATTTTTGATTAAATCTTATTATTTAAAATCCTAAATAATGGTCTGGACTCACAAGAACTTACCAATTTAATAAATCTTCATATTCCGTCTAGATCAACCCGACAATCTGATTTATTTTATCTACCCTCGTGTAGAACAAACATTCGAAATGTAAACAAACATTCGTATATGTGCACAATATAATACAAAATTTTACAGCATTGACATTTTTGGTAATAACCTAAAGAAATATCGATATGAAGTAATGCGTACGATCGATTATTAATATGAGAGTATGGAATGTATCGGCAGCATCTCCTATCCTCTTCCTATTCTAAAAAGATGATGTGTTATAAATGTCGCATATCGTTGGGACGATATTCGCTGTGATCTTAGCAGGTGGTAAGATCGCGATCGCGCAAGGCGATTTTGAAAATTATGCGACGGCAGCAGAAAGAGTCTCATCTGTCAAAGTGACAGTTCCCATACAAAGAAATGATATTCCGCGGCAGTCCCACCATCGAGCTGACCCTCTCTACTGAGGAAGATTATAGCGTTAAAACCAAAATAACTTTCATAGCCATCTGTGTTATATTTCTATAGATACTTGTGTTTTAAAGATCTAACATCAAGTTTTTAAAGTTTCCAATATTATACAAGGTTCTAGAATCACTTCAAACCTTTTGCAATTTCCATTTCGTTTGTATTTCACAGCAGATCGTTTTTAAGAGGCGCAGTGTAGTTCGTCACTTTAGTTGGATAGTGTTCTAACTTCGCTTTACCGTGTTCTGATGTATCAAAGTTTGAAAGACGATTTCTAATAATTTATTTGACTTTTTTTCTGATTTTGAGGTTATAGATTGTCTTGTTTATTAGAATTTTAGTTTAAAGGAAAATATTGAATCAGAAATGGCGTAATCTTGGAATGGCATTAAAGAAATGTAGTTAGAACCTTGTTCGATTAATTGTTATGACCTAGCTTGTGAACTAAATTACTTTTCGAAAGTTTTAACCTAAAAATCAGAAATCCGTTAAGAAATATGATTTTTTTTTCGTAGGAAGCAATTAATTTGTGGTTAGACATTCTATATTTAAATAAATTATTTATATAAATAGTGGAATTGTTGTCTATACTAAAGTAAAATGTACTGTTATCAGAGATATAATGTAATACCCATGTGTAAAGTAAACTGTTTGTCAATTCAATTTGATGTAAATAATATGTCATTTAATATAATCGCAACATATCGAACACACAATTCTAACGTACCATTATGTATAGAAAATCTAACAAATAATATGTAACAAGAACCATTTGAATAGAATCATAATAAGTGACTTAAATGTTGATATTGGCCTTAATAATCATTGTATATCATTATAATATTGGCCCTAATAATCATTGTAAATTATTGTAATATTGGCCCTAATAATCATTGTAAATCATTATAATATTGGCCCTAATAATCATTGTAAATCATTATACTATTGGCCCTAATAATCATTGTAAATCATTAGAATATTGGCCCTAATAATCATTGTAAATCATTATAATAGTGGCCCTAATAATCATTGTAAATCATTATAATATTGGCCCTAATAATCGTTGTAAATCATTATAATATTGGCCCTAATAATCATTGTAAAAATAACATTGATAATACATATGCTCTGAATGACATGAAGCTAATATCATCTGTAAATTATTTCACTAGAGAATTTGCAAAACAATCGACATCATGCCTGTGATTTAGGCATTCGTAACAATATTAAACACAAAGAAGAAATAAATCTATCATATGGACTGTATGATAATTCACCATACGAATTTATTTGTTTTGTGATTCATGTAAAAACTCAGGAATTAACGGTCCTGGAAATAATTTAAAAAAAAAATTATTTGTTAAAACGCACAAGAGCCCTACTGCTCCCAACCGTCTGAATTTTATGAGGCAGCAGGTGGTAGGGAGGGGAAGGAGATTTTGATTATATACTAGGTGAGTACCGACAAAATAATAACATACATTGGCGTTTTTTATAACATTCACTACGCATTGGAAATATTTATATTAAGTTTTCATACTCATATTCGTATCCAGCAATTTCGATGAGTTCATTATTAAAATCAATAATTTGAAAATTCAATAGAACTGCATAGTGTTAATAGAGACATTCACAAATGGTGAATTACCCGCCTATCACCTACCAAACTATAATTACATCCCGACAGCAATAAACATTAATAATAATAGCGGAATTGTAGTGTTCATTCACACTAAATTCCGCCATTGTCACTATTTTAGAACACCCGATATTTCTTAACTAACTAACTAACCATCACGCCGTTTCCCCGTAGGGGTAGGCAGAGAGAACGAACCGCCAAACAACTCGGTCTTGGCACACACTCCTTGCCTCATTCACATTCATACATCGTCTCATATTATTCTCTTATATTATTCTGACTCTTGTCATGGCCCGACTCAAGTATCTGATTCACTTGGTCGTGCCATGTCTTCCTCGGGCGTCCCCGACTTCTGCTGCCATTCACATTTGCATCGTATATTTTCCTTATACTATTTTTTCATCGCTCATTCGCTCTACATGCCCAAACCATCTAGGCGTTCCTTTTTTGATCTTACTCATTACGCTTACATCATCCTTGCACTCTTTGCGGATCTCCACATTCCTCACACGATCATATATGGTTTTACCACACATACGCCTCAGAGATCTCATTTCAACAGCATTCAATCTACTTTCATCCTTTCTTTGCCAGTTCCATGCCTCACTTCCATACATCAAGGTAGGTACCAGCACTCCATTGTGGACTGCTAACTTCACTTCTTTGGACAATTTTTTGTTAGCGCCAACTGCGTTCAGTCCTCCATTAACGGAATTACCCGCATTTACCCTTTTTTCAAAATCTCTGTCAGCCTTCCCACCTCTCTAGAACATACTTACTAAATACACAAACTCATCCACCTGCTCCAAGTATTCCTCATTCACAACTATATTGTACACTGTTTTCGTACTCTCTCTTTCAAACACCATTACTTTAGACTTACTTACATTCATCATTAACTCATTCTTCATGCATGCTTCGTTCATCCTAGACACGAGAGACTGCAGATCATCCATACTATTAGCAATCAGCACCGCATCATCAGCATACAACAGGCAACATACTTTCAGATTACTCAAATTTGCGCCTAATCCCACCTCTTTCAATTCTTGCATACAATTATCCATGTATAGATTGAATAACCACGGTGACATTACGCAGCCGTGTATAAACTTTTTGTGATATCGAACCACCCCGTAAAACCACCGTTCACCCTAACACATGCAACGCTTCCCTCATACAGAGACGCAATTGCCTGAGTCAGATTCGTTGTCACTCCATACTTAGACAAAACCTTCCATAGCTTTTTCCTGTCGACTCAGTCGTATGCTTTTTGTAGATCTACAAAGGCACAGAAAAGTTTCTGGTTTTTTGCCAGAAACTTCTCGGTGAGCATACGCAATGAAAAGATCTGGTCCATGCACCCCCTTCCACTCATAAAAGCACCTTGCACATCCCATATTTTCCTTTCTTACCCTTTCAAACAAAATTCTACCATACAGCTTGCCAACTGAACATAGCAGGCTAATAGCCCTATAATTCCCACATTCCATACATGACCTTTTACCTTTTTATAATGGCATGATCACTATGATCCAATCTAAATGCGTGTAAACCTCCTCTAAACATTGGTTAAAAAGATTGCACAACCATGTGAGAATTATACGGCTATCTCCTTTAAAATATTCAGCAGCAATATTGTCGAAACCGACAGCCTGACCATTCTTCATACATTTAATTGATCTTTCTATCTCATCCATGCTAATTTCGGTAAAATTCAGTCCATCATCATTCATTTCCGATTCGCCGCTAGAATCACTGTCACTCACTTCATACTAACTGCATTCAAATTTAAATAAAACTTGATAAATATATTTATCATATAATTGCCATTTCAAGATTTCCTGGCTCCACCACTTAAAAAAATGCAACAAAATTGCATTACTTCAGATACATAAAGATCTCTTTAATAAAAATCTTATCCCACCGTTAAATATTAGCACAAGAAATAATTCTGTTGGTGGAATAACTGTACACCTCGTACGAACTACGAGTACAACAACACAGTATCACTGTGTATATAAGGGAAAAAAGTATTTAATAGATTAGTTACGCCTTGATATACAAATAGAAAAAAATATATGATAAAAACGGGTCAGTAGAAAACGTTACTCATAATGACGCGCATGCGTACTACTTATAACGGCCGTAATACGACAGTATTAGAAGTTGACACATTTTTAAACCACCTGATTCCCAGGCACACGGAAGAAAGGATTAGGAAGTATTACTATCGTATTAAGACGGAGATTGCGGACTTTTATGTTAGCAATCGGCTTGAAAATGTAAAAAAGCAGTAAAACCCATTAGCAGGACTATAAGAGGAATATTTTAAATCGATTTACCAAAGCATATACGGAAAGTATAATCAAATTGGCCAAATTTCGAATCAATTCAAAGCAGACCGGGTCAATGACATCGAAAATGACATCTGAAGTAAAGTGAATTTAGCAACTAAACGCGAAAGGCGAAAATGACCGTATTTTTGAGGATTGGAACAATGTGGTGACAGTCTAAAAAAATCTTACACAAATATTATTATGAGTAAAGATAGCAGTAAACGACCCTCTTCACGGTATAGCTATACCGACGTTGCAGTGGCGTATTAGGGAGACTGCATTACTTTAGACCAGCGGTCGGGGAACTGGGGTAAATTGAAAAAATGTTTTTTTGGGGTAATTAGGAAATTTTTCTAGTTTGCTCTTTTGGAAGACTGTGAAAATATTACTTTTGATGACATCAGGGATACAGTTATAAAACATCTTACCAAACTCAGAGAGCGGTTCTCTGAATGCTTTCCAGATCTTGATATTGTAATATTCTCATCTTTTCGCCATTCTTTTATTTGTTTAAAACAATATAAAATTTTCTTCTCTCTTGGCTATGACCGGTATTTAATTTTTTTTCTCTAAGGCTTTGCATATGTGTTCGCAGGGATGGAAAATTCCTCCCCTACAACACATAAGCCTCCATGAAAATTGGACCCTTAATTTCTTTGATATCTACAGAAAGCTACTTAAAGCTCTCTTGTACTATACATCTTTATAGACATATGTACTTAACTAATTAATACGTTATTTACGAGCTTGAACGCAAATATTTTCGTATTTATATTGTAATTAAATTCCATCAAACGTTGTGTAATTTTTTGATTTATGATATAGGATTTTAATTACTTTCATTTTGTCCAGTTGCACTGTTTCTAAAATGTCTATTATAATGCAAGATTTTCATTCCCAATCGTTTTCCTAATATCCCCGCTCCATCTAGAATTGATAACGATTAGTTTCTAATGTCCCTAACACTCTCACCTCTCTTTAGTACGATTTTCATTGAACTTGACACCCTCCTTCTATCATAAATAAACGCACGTCAGTTGAAAATCCTGCCAGTAATTTCCCTAAGTTTTTCCGCCCTCTCTTATACTATCACGTTTATAATTTTTTTTCATTGCATTTTCGTGTGTGTTTTTCAACTTGTAAAATCTTCAAAGCACTCGATTTCTATGGTTCGCTATCTCATAAATGTCTCAGTTTTTCTAAACATTCCCAGGACTTGTTCCCTTGAACGTCGATGTTTACACTATAGTGCGTTTACCTCTAATTTTTGTGGGAACGAAGAAGCCATTACTTATCTTTTTTACCGCCGGGTCCAAAGTTCATTCCTTTGTCTTCCGTAGACACACGCCTTTCCGTTCACTGATTGGTTACTCAAAATTTTATAGCTTTTTGTTCAGATCTATTGGTTGACAAAATTCAATGTTTATTTTTAGGCCTAGAGAAGGGGAATCCTAGTCGTCCTAGACGATTTTACGACCTCTCCGCTTTCGTCCTAGAACCTCGATATAATTCCAACTATTACAGGTGCCTACTGCAAACAAACTGGATCAATTTGAACTCAACAGAGGTCGCTAGAATGACGGTTTCCATAAATAATTTGTATATTTTTAATCCGCGAAGTGGGAAACTATGGTTTGTCTGTTTTCCACTGTGATTTAAGCCTTTCATCACAATATACATACTTTCAATTGGGTTGTAGATCCTTTCAAATGTGAAATTGCTAACATACCAGAAGAACCTCCGGGTTTTCCAGAAACAATACTTGAACTTCGATTTAATACTGAAGCACGTATTCAATTTGAGAGCAAAACCAATCTGTCGTCTTTTTGCATGTCAAAAGCTACAAAGGCTTTCAAAATTGCACACGAGGAGGGGGTAAAAAAGTTACTGCCATTTGCAACAACCTATCTTTGTGAACAAGGCTTTTCCACTCTAATGAACATAAAAACGTAGAACAGAATCGATTGAACGCCGAAGACTGTATTAAAATTGCTCTTACATCAAAGTCCCAATTTTGAAGTAATTGTATCAAACATGAAGCAACATCATTTCTACAAAAACTGGAAGGGAAACCTGAAAATCCGAATTTTTGTTTGATTCAATTTGAGAATTTTATTTTGTTTGTCTATTACATACTTATTATTTTCATGTAACTTTTTTTCCGTGTAAATTAATTCAATAAATAATTTTTATTTAAATATACATTGATTGTCTTCTATTCAAAATGGGGGGAAGGCGTAATATCGACTTACGTGAAAATATTTTGGGGTAATGGTTAAAAAGTTCCCCGACCGCTGCTTTAGACTATTTGACCACAATTTCACCTCACACTAATATTTAAGTATATCTTAAACTTACGATTCCATCACTACCGACAATACTGTTGAGATCGTTGTTCCCGCCCCACAGACATATTGGCTGGATGAAGTCGGTATAAGCAACTGGTGACTCCAGCACGAGAGCCGTCAAGTCTTCGTGGTTTTGTCGTAGGTACCCCCCGTGATGCGGAGTCAGCTCTATCTTCACCAGCTCCCGAATCTGCTTATTGTCATCGTCGTCCGCTGTTCTGTCAAATACGCCCAGCTCAACAAAATAGGCACTGATAGGGCGCAATTTTTTTTCGTACATACAATGTGCCGCTGAAACAAACAAATTAATCATTTTCAAACATTTATTTTTTCAAATATACAGGGTTTTCCAATAAGAGATGTTATTTTGAATAGCCCGCTATTTCGGTAGATGTTACTTTTGAAGCTGTTATTTTGTGACATTTGACAAGTAAAAACTACGCTATTAATAAAAATGGAACAATACACGCTTCAACAACGCATTGAAATTATTAAAATTCACTTAAGTGAATCAAATGCAAATCATCTTGAGTGATGAGGCCCATTTCCACCTCGGTGGCTTCGTCAACAAGCAAAATTATCGCATCTGGGGCTCGGAAAACCCAAGAATTATTGTTGGAAAGCCTCTCTATTCTCGAAGTGTGACTGTTTGGTGCGGTTTATGGTCCGGCAGAGTCATTGGACCTTACTTTTTCGAAAATGAGGCTGGAGAAACAGTTACGGTGAATGGATTGCGCTATCGAGAGATGATTAATGATTTTTTATGGCCGGAGTTGGATGGTATTGATTTGGACAACGTTTACATAATGCACTTCGTGCCACACAAGCAAAAAAACCATGGATTTTTACTGGAAAAGTTTCTTTGAATTTCAAAATAACACCTCTTATTGGAAAACCCTGTATTATACGCCCATACGGGTTTTTACAAATATGCACAGAGAAAAACGATTACTGCTGATTTATTAAAATCCTGCAAGTTTCATAAAAAAACTTTAGTACATTCATAATATGCAGATGCATAAACACGTGTTTTTTATTGAAGAAGTAAAAATTAGTTAAAGAAATTACCAAATGAAACACAAATAAAATAATAATAAAAGCTAACTTTACTATTATTTATGAGGTATGCTTTTACAGCCGCCTTGTAAATTCCATGCAGTTGAACACATCTGCTGTTTCTGAGAAAGTATTGCCAACTGCATGCAATCAGGCACAAGTGAGTATCATTTAGTAATCTCATAAACAGTAGATGTGTTCAACTGCACTGTTATCCCAATCCTGATATTTTTCTTCCAATTAAAAATAATTTTTGATCGAGTATTTTTAGTTGGTGTATTGAAGTAAATCAGGGCTGTCTATCATACCATTAAGATTTTTTTAAATAAAAGTTATGTCGGAACGAAGATTTCTATCTGAGAGTTTTAATAGTGGTAATTCTTTCATCAAATTTATGGTTTCTATAGTATACACATTTGGAAATTTATACTGAAAGTAAAAAAAATAAATTAATCCTATCTAATATTATAAACAGAAACCCGTGTTCGCTTAGCGGCCTAACCTTAACCTGCCATTGCTACCCACCGACGCGACGGTTATGGTGGTAGATGGCCCATGGTGTCACATCGAAAGTAAGAGAGTTTGGCGGGGGTGGGGGAGTGGGAAGGCCGCGAGTGGGAATGCTTCCGATTATTTCAGAAAAGGCCCGCCGACTGTGTCGGTGAGTCTAGAAGGTTCCAGAAAGTTAATGAAGGTTCTCGAATGCTCTAGAAGGTTCTGGAAGGAGAATGTTCAAGAAGGTTCTATACGGTTTCCCTTTCAAATAATCTTTGAACTTACGGGGGTTTGCTCGACGCTCACATTTTAATTATTTCCGATGAACGTATTACTAAATTCTCAAATGTTTCTAGAGGGACCTTACGGA
The DNA here is from genome assembly GCF_061612785.1 of Hesperophylax consimilis. Classification (NCBI taxonomy): domain Eukaryota; kingdom Metazoa; phylum Arthropoda; class Insecta; order Trichoptera; family Limnephilidae; genus Hesperophylax; species Hesperophylax consimilis. Next base: position 6,605,422 of record NC_142857.1, read on the forward strand.
TGTAAGTTATTTATATTTAAGATTAATAAATAACCACGTCCTTACCATAAAAATATTTTATGAAAAACTGTTTGAAAATTTTATAAAACGTTTTTCAACTATGAAATTAGCGGTAAGCAACAGATTTCATTTTTTTAGACGGTGAATTACGAATTGAATTCTGACATTACGCCGAACATTATTTTACACGACTCCATCACTTACGTAGTTCAGATTCTCACTTCAGTTTAGAGATTTGATAGGGAAAACTGTCCAATACACCTATTTTTGTATTGGCCCTGAAATTTTGCTTACCTGTGATAACAATATTACTAGAGACAAGACTGCCGGTGCAGATGTATTGTCTGTCAGTCTTCAGATAAAGTGCTGCAAGCCAGGGCCAATCCCCGGCAGTTGTCTTTTGCCCCCCAACTATAAAGTTTTTCGGGTTCTGCACCTGTGGCATCCCGCACTCCGCGTCTGGGCTGCAATCATACAGAACAATATCAATAATACTATTGTTTGATTGTTTGAATCTACTTTGTCTTTTCATTACCATCAAGACCAAACAGACCTATTAAATGTGATTTATCTTAAATTTTAAAACAATTCAAATGGAGTTCTACTAATAAAAAAACAATAAAACACAATAACATTAAAAATATATTTTTTTAAAATAACAAAAGACGGGCAAATTCCGCGGGATATCTAAATTCTATCCTGTAATCCCGCAGGGTTTGAAATAGGTGTGGGATTTGCAAACCCTAGTTAGGTTAGGAGAAAAGACGTGATGTATAGGTTAAGCTGGTTTTTTTTTAAATATTTTTGTATTTAACACTTTGTGTGCCCCCGTCTATACAGTGCCTAGTATTGTAGTTGAGAAAATCACCAAAATTGCAATCTTTTAGAATAAAAAAAAACTAAAGCCTCAGTAACCAACTCATTTCGCCACTCGGTTGGGGAGACGGAATTATGCAGGGTTGGAAGGAAGGTATTTATTAATTCAGGTCGTGAAAATGTCCCGGATTGGATGAAGGACGAAAAACAGATTCCTGTAGCTCGTCCGTCAGGTTTCACGCACCTGCACCGATACAACGGTGATCAATACTGCTAGCTTCTTAGAACAGACTCCAATAAATTATTTGTAGAACAAACTCAGCATGCCTACATTGCGTCTGTGCAATAGAGATGGCAATCGGTCTTATTACAAAACAGACGGACCGCCCTCTTTTGAACAGAAACAAGTAGTCATTCTACATAGGTAAGACAACCAGAAATATAAATATTAGAATCACAGAACATTTAAGATGTTTAAATAACAATCATTTTTCAGAGTTTGCCAATCATCCTATTTCCACCAATCATACTTTTAATAAGGACACAGGGGTTAAAATTCTTCACCGTAATAATAAAAGAAAAAGATTAGATAACTTAGAAGCCATTGAAATCAAAAAATCCCTAAATAATAACGCTAGTATATTGAATAACCAAATAAATTTATCGTTCAGTCCCATTCTAGATATATTTCCAGTAAACCGCTCTGTTATTGTGGGAATTCCCGCAATTGCCCTTCCCCATTTGTTAACTTCCCACTCAAACACCTAAATTATATTTTTATCTGTCAATATTTTGTATCATAGGTTAGTTTTAATATTCTCCTGACGAATGAAGGGTGCTTCCGAAACCGGTAGAGTACAATTAAAATTAAAGTGGTCTAAAACAAATTTATATCTTTTATTGTAAAGAAACAAGTAGTTTCATCAAGTATTTTGGTGTTGGACCCAGAGGTGGCTCCCTAATTCAATTGTTGAGATTTATACAGGGTTAGCAGCTGGTCACCAGACTCTGCTAGCTCTAACAAGACGGCAAGTTTATTGGAAGCTAGATTCACTCGAGCTTCTATAGAACCCCGATACATCGGCTCAAGGGCCGGTCTGATATACAATCCAAGCATTTCAAAGGAGTCTTAAAAGGTTTGATTAGTTAAAGGGGTTTCGTTCTTACCTGTTTGCCGGCGTTTTGAGTTTAGCACGAAGAGTGTGTGTGAGAATGATGTCGGAGATGCGTTGCCCCACAGCGCTAAAGGTTTCTGTTGGAGAAAAAATAGCTTTAGGCCACCTGTACACAGAGATGCATACTGACAAGCGACTCGAGTTTTGCGCCCGTAATATACGTGCCGCTCAGTGTTGCCAAGTTAGCATATTATATGCTAAATTTGGCATAATTACTCCATGATTAGCATAACTATTATGCTTTTAGCATATAGCATATTTATTTGGCTTATTTTTACAGAAACATGAAAATAATAAAAACCAATTTTTTAACTAACAAAAATGATATCGATAACTTTGTCTGTCTCCCCACCTCACTTGCACTATGGACAACACTTTTTCGGGCGATAAAGATAAAGATACTTTAAAAGTAGTAAAACCATCCATTATAAAAATAGTCCAAGAGTTCCGACTAAATGAACCTACGATTGAAAAACTGGTGTCTCAATGGAGAAACATTGTTCACATTAAATGGGAATCCTTGACTTCCACTGTAAAGTTTTGGAATGAAGTCATGCAATATAAAGATGCAGCTAATAATAACCCCTTCGGTGATTTATGTCAGTTTGCAATGTCTATTTTAATATTGCCGCATTCAAATGCAGACATTGAACGTGTATTTAGCCAAATGAGTCTGGTCAAAACAAAACTCCGAAATCGTTTGGCGGCGAGAACCCTGAATGCCATTTTTTACGTGAGATTTGGCCTAAAAAGAGCAGGAAAGTGCTGTTATTCTTACACTGTTCCTGACAAAGTACTACGCTGCATTGGGACCAAAGAAAGTTACGACTCCGTCTCTTAGCCTTCCACATCAGCTGCTGTTAATGAAGAAGAAGAAGATGAAGATATTGATATTTTATTTAACTGATTTTATTTCTAAGTTAAATTTATGTTAGCTTTTTTTGGCATTTTTTAAAGTAATTTAGCATTTTTCTGGCATATTTTTCCCATCCAAATACTAAGTTATATTTATGTTGGCTTTTTTTTGGCATTTTTTGAAGGAATTTAGCATATTTTTCCCATCACTCTAGCATATTTTGAAGTAGTTGAGTTGGCAACACTGGTGCCACTCGTCAGTCTCCGCCATATTATTTTGCTAGTGTTCGTACACGACTCCCGATCCGACCAAAGAGTAGGTGGGTAAACGTATCCGCCGTCAAGACCTAGATAAACCTCACCCCATGAACCCGGCATCCGTGCTAAGTCACAAAAAGTAGCGAATTTTATACTTGTAAATGTAGAAAAAATCAAATTCCGCGGCTGCACCTAAAAACAATATCAAAATCTGTATATTCCCTAGAAAATAGAAGAAAAATAAATGACCTAACTTTTTTATTTAAAATTATTCACTCCAAACTAGACTGTTGTAAACTCCTGCAATTCATAGATTTCAGAGTACCTACTCGAGCAACTAGGCAAAATATATTATTGTGCAACAATAACTTCAGTACCAACTACCACATACATGCACCTATTTCTCGCTTTTAAACACTTGAAAACAAATTCACCTCAAATATGGACATATTTCATATAAGTTTGCCTGTGTTCAAGAGATACCTGAATGACATTTTTATGTAGCATATTTAAAGACCAATTGCGTATATTTTTTATTTTCTTCTTGTTGTTTTCTTCTAGAAATATGTTGTGAACCTAAAATATATTATTATGTTTTAAAAATAAAAATTTTAAGTTGTCACCGTTTTATGCTGTAAATGAATATATTAAATTAATAAATAAATAATTCAGGTAGCACTGTGTACGGAAGCCAGCTTTAAGTCGATATTAAACCCTAAAAATATATATTTATTATAAAGGTTTCAAAATGTTCAATAAACTCACCTTACATTTTAAGGAAGCCAAAAGTCTTCACAATTTTGAAAAAAAAATTATAAGCCGCTATTTTAATTTAATGTTAGTGTTTAGCCAAAAAAACGTTTTTTTTAAAACTTTCTATGATTGATTTCAAAACTTAAGTATTTTACAAATTAAATGTATATTTCTAATAATAAAATTGAAAAGCATATTTTATCACCTTCCAAAAAATAATCGAAGAAAAATCCCATTTATTTGGTTGAGAAACGGAAATACACACAAATACTTTTAAAAATATAATGGTCAATATTCCAGAGGGCTGAAAATTTAAAATTTATATAAAATCGTGTTATAAAATATAACATTACCCAGGGCTAACCAAGTAACTTTATTATGAAATATTTATAAACTAAGTGGCATTCAGGAGTTAAGGGTGACAGATTAGGCTACAAATTCAAATCGATTTTTTTAACCCCATATTGCACGCTATACAATCCCATACAGTCCTGTCTGAGCGCCTTAATTACGCGGCTGTCGTCTGTCAAAGTGACAGATCCCATACAAAAAAATTATATTCCGCAGCAGTTCCTCAATTGATGTGACCCCTCTCCTAAGTAAGCGTATAGCGTAGTGTGTCACCCCAATATATAATACGTATCTATACGCCACGCCTAAATTATGCGTGCATAGTGTAGCGTAAAGCCTATGACAGACCACGCTATTTTAGCGCATCGCTCGCCATGAATTCGCATGGTAGTGTATGGCGAACCATGTTCTAAAATAAAGCAAGTCATGATGTGTATAGCGTAATGTGTCGGCTTCCTAATGTGTCTAAGGCTTTATGTTTAGTGGGACGTGTCTACTGCCTACCTGCAGTGCCTGTGCAGATGGTGTTCCCGTCATAGGTGATTGAGGTTATCTTGGGCAAGGGATTGGTCACTGGGAAGAGCACCCTGTAGAACACGCTCTCCGTTGACTGTATCGCTTGAAGTAAGTTATTTGGATTCAACAACTTTACTTCCCCCCTGTATGACTGAAATTATTGAAACATTTTTTTAAATCATAAATCAAATTATTTTTGTAATAGTATATTTTCAATATTTTTTTGGTTGAATATGCTATTTACAGGTATACAAATACAGAATATGTATTTTTTTACAAGGTTTTTACAAAATTTATCCATTTCTATTCGGTTGGTTTAACACTATGTGTGTATTTTTTGTGTTAATACCAAAGTCCCTACTATTCTGAGCCGGTAAGACAATATCACCCCCAATGAGGTATGTTTTGGTAGTTGGGAAGCTTAAGCTGAAGGTTGGGAATAAGTAGCTATTCAGATCTGGTCACTTTTAACAACTACAGCCAATTTTAGCAATGTCAAAGTCTTTAAGAAGGTCTGATTGGTGGTCGGGAACGATCGCAAATTTATAGAAACTGGTCCTGCTCTCAAACTTATCAAACCGCATTTAAACAACAGAAAAAAATATATTAGCATAGGAGATAAAAATACAGTCAACCCGAGAGAATAAATTATAAGTTTTCTCAAGGTTCGACACTGGGGCCACTCTTATTCCAAATGCACACACTGTCAATTAAAACTAAATGGCGAATAGAAAAATCTCAATTAGATCTTAACACCCTACTAGTTTTAGGGGCATACATAGTAATAGTTCATAAAATTATAAACAATTTTATTACTAATACCCAGTTTTTTTATTATTTTTTTGTTCATAACTGAACTATCCCAGCAACAATCTTTTGTATTTATTTAGTGATAATTGAATATTTCTGCTGAAAAATCCACATTATAACCCTCTATTAGTATTGTGGGCAATAAGAACTACATATTATGGTAGTTAGTCCCAAAAATTCTACAATGAAAGAAAATTCCAACGTTCTAGCAATCTGAAATTGATGGAAATTTAAAAGTAAAACGGAATGGAAACCATAAAAAATGATAAAAACATTGGCGAAAATACCCAGGTATTTTTATTTAAAAAAATAATAATAAATAATATTACATATTTAGATGAAGGCCGTGTAAAAAAAGTTTTTATACACTAGAATATATATGAATGTTAAAAAATATTAAGTTACCGTCGGTAGGCGCGCCTTGATGGACATGCCAATTTTAAGGGTGTGTGTCCCGTAGCCTATATTGGAGATCTCAATCTCTCCAACGGTGATGCCGTTCTCTTCGGTGTAGCTAAAGACGTCCGGGCACGGGGATCTCTGCCCTCGGGCCGAGGGCGGAGCGCCAAGGAGAATCGCCAACACCGCCCCAGCCCTCGCCCAGACTAGCGCCCGCCAGAGTTTCATGCTGCCCTGATAGCCTTAACTTCTCGATCTCTAGTTCGCAGGAATCAATTCCAATTATCTCAATCAATTCTCGATTCCAGGTATGAATGACCTTACAAATTATTAATGAACTTGACAAAAATAAGTATTGCTGATTTAAGAAGAATTTTTTTTTGTTATTTGTTTTTGTTATGCCGTTTTGCGCTAACTCCTTCTATAGCCTATGTTACAGTGTCCATCATCAGGGCAGATATGTAATAAATAGTGTTGAAATGTGTGCTTAAGTAAGTCTGTGCGATACCGTGTTGCCAGCTCCACAACTCTAAGAGCTGGTTTTACAGTAATAAGTAAAATGGTTTTCTGCGTTTAGCTTTGTTGTAACCGTCAATTACCGGATAGCAACAACTATTGAGCTTAGCTCCGTCGTCTCTATTAATATTAATGGGATTTTTTTGAATTTCAATTTCATCGAGCTCTGTGGGTTTAGGGTTTTCCCAGGACTTCAGGAACAAATCCAAAGTAATGGCCGGTTTCAATCAAATGCTACTGACTTATCCATACGTTGGTGACCCGAGCGATCAGAATATGTGAAGAACAAAAAATCGGAGCATAACACCCCAAAAACAAATAACAAAAATGCTTTTGGCCGTGAAAATCTTAATAAGAATCTCTTCAAATTATTTGTAATCCCGTTAAAAACGTGATTGAATGCCTTTAGCGAATGAATTAACATGTTTCCTCATAATGTATTCGTATGTTACTAAAAGTTTATTAGGAAACCTGTTAATTCATTCATTAAAGGCCTTCAATCCCACACTGATAAAAATAAGTACGGAAGATTGTTTAAAATCAAGTTAAAAACGTGATGGCACGCCATTTACTAAGAAAATATCAGTACATTCAGAATATATCTGAACTCGTGTTCACGCAGCCGCGCTTATCCCAATTAAGGCGATGCCATGCGTAGTAATGCAAAATCATTTGTTTTTGGTTTGAAAATTTGGTCGCCTGGAAATGATTCAGATGCTTTAATTAAATACTGCGAGTAGAATACATCTTGGCCTTTGAAATAATCGAGTATTTTTTGGATAAGTCTTTTTATAAGCCCAGAAAAAATAATGTATAAGGCCTATGAAAACTGCATTAAAGTTCAAAATCTCCTACTTACGAACCCATTTTCGGTTATGATTTTATTGTATAATGTGGAAAATTAAATTATTTATAAAATGATCGAAAAAAATTTTAATATTTATGCTTGAACATCCACAAAATAAAATAAAAGACACTTTTTGCCTTGTTTTTTTCTTGCATAAATCAAAACAGGCGGATGGTGTTAAGCGGGAATTTAAACCTTATCGCCATCTACGTAAGGGTTGTTATTGATAGCGACTCATTTTAAAATACTACACCACGTAGTGCATCACCTTAATGTAAAGACCAATATAAATAAAGGCGAAAACATCAGAATTTTTATGAACACATGTCCTGACATCCCCAAAAAAAAATATTCGTGTTTCACCGACAATTTGTTAGGAAACCTCTCAATTCATTGGATATAGACTTGCAGTCCCGTTTTTAACACAAATAATTTGACCAGATTTTTAATAAATTATCAATATTTTATATTAGTAAGTTTTGTACGATTTAAAGAGATTAACACGGATTGGTGAGTACGAGTATATCAACGACTTCGACGTTCGACCAACGGTAGAACTTCAACAACCTCATCATCAGAATCAAAGCTTCCTTGACTGCGGATATTAAACACTTTCAAAACACAAGACACTCGTAGCGTAGCACTGTAAAATGTCAATTATTGAATTAATCGAAAACAACCAAAATTTAGAAACATTCAAGGAATATCTCGATTTACCCGAAAACCAAATCAACGAATTACTTCACAAATCAATTTTAAAATCCTAACCTTCTTGTTTAAAACACCTCAAAAGAACAGAACAGCAATAAGGTATATCAATTCACATATAATATATAGTTAAAAAATGGTAAATATACAGTCAAAAATATATAATTAAATACAGTAGTATCTCGATTTACCCGGTTTGACAACAACTCGTGAACAAGCCACGCAGTTATTTATTAATTCGTGTGTTTACCTATGTTGTCGCTTATGTCATTAAGGCGAAGCTTAATGCCAAATCACTATTTTGATCAAGCTTTATAACGAATTGATGTACATTATGAATATCAAAAAATATGCTTTAGATAAATTGAAGGTTTTCCTATCGTTTTTCTTGAGTAGAATACAAATAAAAATATAAATTACTCATTTAAAAATATAAATGCAAACTACTAAAAAAAATATTTTTTCAATAGAAATGTAAGAACGCATAAAGGAAACAACTTTTAAAAAATACCGTATTATAGCTAAGATTATCTGTGACAGTTTCACTTGATTAACTTTTTTGCTTTCTTGTAAAATTATTTACAAAATAAATAAAAACCAGTTTTTTGCTTGAAATCGAACGTTTCTAGACTCCGTTTGTCAAGCGATGTTGATGTCTATTACCTACAATATAAGGTATAGCACGAATATACACATTTTTGGCTTGTAGCTTCCTCTTAACCCTACATTCGATTTTATCCATATTTACCTAATATTACGCACTTTACTTAGTTAGTATTATTTAACTTATTATTATGTACTTTAACTTATATATTACTTTAAGTGCGTATTATTATTTACTTATAATTATTTTCCCTTTATTATGTAATCAATATGGTTCTATTTATTTACCTTTGTTTACCTACTATTATATACAAATGAATTTGCTATTAGTTTTTGTTAATAATTATTCATAAAATCCCTCTTGTCATTGTCAGTATGTCCACCAGTATTAGTCACCCTATGATCGTAGCTGATAAGCCAACATTGTTACTTTGTAATACTTATTCAATCAGTAGAACGTCATTGTTGCCTAGCTGTAATTTGAGTTTCTTTAACATTAGCTTCACACAGGAGGCCCCGAGGAAAACAATTCTCTCAGGGCCTATGTCAGCATCTTTTGGGATTTAATGAAGGGTCTTTTTAGGGAAAGGAATTAGAGAAAGTTCTGGGAAGGAAAAAGGTATGAGAAAATTAATAATGTAAGAAAATAAGGCTACATAAAATAAGTATTTATTAAATAATTAATCAACTTACAGTACAATAGTATTACAGAGTATAAAAAATAATGTTAACTAAAATAATTCATAAAATTAGTTTTCACTGCTTTTGATTTTTTAATGTTCCTCTTCTATAGAAGCTGGCGCATGTATCTAGAAGAGTGGTGAGCATCAAGATTAAGAATATTTACTGAGGTAAGTTTTTAGATTCTCACGGCCAAAAGCATTTTTGTTGTTTGTTTTTGGGGTGTTATGCCGTGTTGCGCTAACTCCTTCTTTAGCCGACGTTTCGGACAGCGTTGCAGTGTCCATCATCAGGGCAGATCCGGTAGATCCGAAGATCCCACATCTGCAACGCTGTCCGAAACGTCGGCTAAAGAAGGAGTTAGCGCAACACGGCATAACACCCCAAAAACAAACAACAAAAAAGAATATTTACTGTTTGTAATTATGAATATTAAAATTTATAATAAATTAAAAAGATAGTTTCATCTTTTTGGTATTTTTACATTGAACTTCTCTTTAATTGCTTTAAGTGGGTGTTTATCGTTTTCTATTATTCTGATATTTTCGGGTAGGCTGTTGAAATATTTTTTTCCTAGATGTTGAGCAAAAGTGGTGTTACATTTTTTTATGTTGGAAATATATGTTTTTAACGAGTACGACTTTCAGTTAAAAAGCTGTGATTTAGTTTTTCTTTTATTATTTGAGTTATAATGTTTTTTTGGACAAGATCATTAAATTTTAATACTTTAAATTCTTCAAAAATTAGGTTTGATGGATAATCTTTAAGTTTTTCCAATATTATTTTTATAATTAGACGTTGTACAATTTCAACAGGGAGTAGATTTGTTTTGTATGCAGCTCCCCAGCTTATTACAGCGTATTGGAGATTTGATTGTACTAAGACTTATGTTATTTATTTGATTGTAGACTGATATTAGAATTTCCAATGAGAGAAAATTTCTAATTTTCAAAAACATATAAATTAATTTTCTTATTTTTATTTGTTCATCCAGAACAAAATCACGTCCACTTAAAAACGCCAAATCCTGGATAAATCTTTCCTCCAAGCGACATACTGTCCAACTCGATATCTGAATTGAAACTGAGAGGATTTTGGCTCGGGGATCGCACACATACGATAGAGCCGGCAAGCCATTGGCTCGGGGATTTGCCACATACGGCCGAGAACACACGATCAGTTTGGCTATTTGGGCTATTTGGCTCGTTGGCTCTGTCATGTGTGTCCAGATAGACACCACCGCATAATTGATACTTTTATTTTGCCATTCAACCCGGTAAATCGAGTTTCTACTGTTCTAGTCAATTAATGTAATGCGGGAATATTTGGGGAAAAACGAGTTCTGTGACTAAATACGTCAATTCAATTAGGGTGACCACAACTCATGTTTATCAATTGATTAAATAAAAATTTAATTGATTGACACAGAAAAATCCCTAAATTGCCAACGCATTTTCCTTGACGCATTAGTTCGTTTGTTTTTCTTTGTCCAAAATAATAAATTTTATCTTAATTAATTAATTATTAAATCATTTTAAATGGCTGTAAGATATTATAATTTCACATAAAGGCGCTAAAATGTAACATATTATATATGGTTCCATGCTAACTCAACACAGTGACTATTCAACACACTTTTAAAAAAGTGATATAAAGTCATTAAAAACGATGAATTTTTTTTAAACCTAACCTACTTAACCCAGTAAATAAAGTTTTTGTTTCATCACTTTCCATGACTTTACATAACTTTTTAAAGATGTGATAAATAATCATTTTGATGATTTATCCGGTCACCATTATATATAACACGTGGGTGCCAAAATGTCACGTACTTTAGTGTAGTAGTTGTTGTGTTCTGACTAACAGTTCTCCAACTCGTCGTGGAAGGAGATTTTAGAGAATAAGTTATTTATATGAAATCAGGGATTTATTCAATACTTCGCGTACTACAAGAGTGACTTCGATGGTTGACCTAACTAGGAGCTGGCTAAATGAGATCTGCAAACACCATGTTTGTCTGGAAGCAGCCTAACTGGCCCTAGCGACTACTGACTACTAGCTGCCATCTTGCGGATTTCCAAGCAAGCTCTTTGCACTGCCCTCTATGAGTACATCTATGAAGCTCTTAGCTAGCTCACGTCCCAACAAACATGATGATTTCGTTCAAAGGATAGTGGGGTGGCGAATCCATAATCCCGAAACTATTCAACTTGGGTATTTAATTAATTTAAAATACATCAGTATAACTGACAAATTTGTAACCACAATAAGAAAGAGAGAGAGAGAGTGCAAATCATTTCGAAGGAATTTTATGTTCATATACGCAAATTATTATTGAAGTGCTGCGATCGTGTTTATTTATTTAATTTATTTTTTGGACAATTTGTATAGCGCCGCTTTTGTGAGATACTACCTCAGGGGCGCTTTACAGTTGATGCAGGTATTACAAAAAATATTAATATTACAAAAATAAAGTGAAATTAAGTTAAATAAAATGAAGTACGGGGACAGGTGACACGAAGATGGAAGATGTAGAGTCTGCAGCAAGAATCCTAGGTGGTGAAGAAACTGGACCAGCTGCTGCAGCGAAAGAGTGCACCGCGTCCAACAGTGCCAATACGAGGTTCGTCATCCGTCCAGGTATGTGTCTGCTGCTAATTAAGTGCTGACACAATATCCTCACATAGATAACAGACCTTGGCAGCACCGCTGTGACGTTCGGCAATTCCATCATTCATCTCCATGTAATCTTGTTCCTGGTGATTGTGTTAGTGGTGCATTGTGCCCCGCAATAAAAGGTTACGGTCGGGATAATAAATTACCCTGGGCTTAACGCAACATTTCATAGGGTCTTAAGAGTTTCCAAAAATTCCATTTAAAACATCTGGCGTACCCACAGTAACCGATCCTCGTCGCAAGTTCAACTTCATCGAATTTCGAATATTTTTTAGCAGAATTTTCGATTAATCATTTTTAACACACTGCACTCTAATCACATTACTATAAAGTTCGGATTACTATTTGTTAAGTGAATTTAAAATGTTGATTGACTGATTTTAAAAATGATTACAAAAGAATGTTGCCTCATTTCCCTTGAAAATACTTTAAAAAAACACAAAGCGGTTGGAGGACGCGAGGGCGCGTCCGGCTGCCACAAAGGGCACTACGATATACATTCAGTATATGCAGTAAAGGAAATTAACAACATAAATATGAAACCAGCAGAACAAATCAAACAAATAGAAGTTAATGATACAATAATAAGGGCGGCTTGCACCAACTATCGCAAATTTTATCTTAAATTTTATTTAACTAAACGCATTTAAGACCCTAAATACATTTAACTTAAATGCGTTTAGTTGCGTCCTGCACCACGCAGGTCGGTGGCGATTTTAGTTAAACGTCATTAACGCGTCGGTAAAACAGTTACCGCGTGTTTACCGCCATTAACGCGTAAATAAAACAGCTACGATGTTTCATTTTACTTGAAGTGTCAAAATATTTTGTGATTGTTTGTGTGGTTTAATAGTGTGTTCATTTATTTTATGAAGAAAAAGTTAAAACAAATGGACACAATGATGAAATAAGACAAAAAGAGCTTCTGTTGTTGGAATTAAAAATAAAACAATTATCCGAGTAATTTTGTTTTTTATTTCTTTTACATATTAAATTGTTTTAAAGTATTATAAGAATGAGGTATGATTAGAAGTTTACAACCTTGCAAAGTACTCCTCGATAAGGAGTGTTAGCTCCAAGTTACGAGCACCTCGCTGATGTATTTATTCGTGTTGAATTTTAACTGAGGTTCAATTTCTTGCACTAATAATGATGTCGTTTCTTTATTGAGACGAAATCTTTTTTGAAACTTCTTGGCACTGAGTGTTTCAAATAAATTTTGTTCTTGTGTTTACTTCTCTGACTATAAACGGTCTACTTATATATACATATAAGTATAATTTATTTATAATTTCCATAATTTTATAATTTCTCAATCATCGTGAGAAAACAAATCCAAAATGTTCATTGTGAATACAAATTAAAATGAGATAGATTTTAACCACAATCAGAAATCGAAGGGATAAACAAAAAAAAATTGACATTACTGCTTTATGAGTAGGGCTAAACACGTTTAACTCCGTTAAACAGCCCATTTTGGGTATTTAACTTTGACAGTTCTTTAAACGCATTTAACGAATTAAATGATTATAATATTATAATATTATATTATTATAATTACAAGATTCACTGAAAATAAGGGCCTCATTATTCCAAGAGTAACAAATAAGTATGGAAGCCGAATGCTTAAATATTTAATACCAGAGATTTTCAATAAATTTAATAATTCTTTTAAACCTCAGAATAATGAGAGACCCTGCCCCAAAAACACTAAGCGTTGGCTAATAAGCGACGAATCAATGTATCTCTGAACTTAGTTTTTGATGTATTCCTGAACATTTCAACGTACCTGCCTAAATAATTTGTATATAGGTAGGTACTTTGATATATATTATTTTGTGATATTGTTTATTGTATAATTTTGTGTCATACATGTATTAAAAATGTTTATATATATATATATATATATTATTTGTAGAACCTACAGACAAGCCGTCATGTGTGACAGCTTTGTGGGACTGCATAAATCTTGTATCTTTAAAAATTTAATAAACGAAAAAAAAAAAAAAAAAAAAAAAAACTTTGTGGTGCAAGACGCCAAGTCGACTTAAATCAAATAATGTGTTTAAAATGATATTTAAACCAAATTTAACTTATGGTGCAAGCCGCCCTAAATGACCAGACTGATATTGCTAACACATTAAATAATTACTTTGCAGACATTGGTCAAACATTAGCCCGAAACTATTGAATAAAATGAACACTGATATCAATACATTTATAATTAAAACTTTCCAAACCAAAGACATAATACATCAAATAAACAAACTGAGAAACGATTGTGCAACTGGACTCGACAAACTTGACACCAAACTTATAAAAGAAATAAAATATCAAATTGCTCTTCCCTTCACATACATCTGTAATCTCAGTATCACTAACGGTATATTCCCCAGCCATTTTAAAATTGCAAACATAGTGCCTATTTATAAATCTGGAGACCAAAATAATCCCACAAACTACATGCCTATCTCTCTTTTAAATGTGCTCACTAAAGTACTCGAGAATCTAGTAAAAATCCAGTTTGTAAACTACTTCGACAAACATAAAATCTTATCAAAAAACCGTTATGGTTTTCGAAAGAATATGGGAGCACAAGATGCAATATTAAAAGTAACCGAGACCATTCTAAAAAATGTTGACCAAGAAAAAAGCTTTTGTTACAGTGTCCCAAAAAATCCTCCTTAAAAAACTGGAAAATATAAGTAACTGGTTCAAATCATATATAACTGACCGCAGCCACTCGCCAAAAGTAGACAATATAACAAGCCCAAATAGATAGATAACTTACGGAGTTCCCCAAGGAAGTACATTAGGACCCATCCTGTTCTTACTATATATTAATTCCTTATGTCAGCTTGACATAAGTGGAGATGTTATTTGCTTTGCGGATGACACTGTTCTTGTTTTTACTTCGGATTCTTGGACAAGTGTATATAAAAATGCAACTGAAGGAATAAACAAGATTAAATATTGGTTAGACAATAACCTGCTGATACTTAATATAGATAAAACAAAGTACATGACATTTAGCATAGATCCTAGACGATATCCAAGACTCGATGAAAACTTAACCATTCATGACTGCACATCTAAAAACAACTGCCTTTGCAACCCATTAACATGAACCCAGGTAATTAAATACTTAGGCGTTTACATTGACAACTATTTTAGAGATGGACAGAACAAATAAATAAAACAGCGGATAAAGTTAGAAAACTGATAAATTTCTTTAAGAACATACGAAACATAATGCAAACGAAGACTCTAAAAACAATATATTACGCACTAGCTCAATCAATTATCACTCACGGTATGATTGGTTGGGGTGGTGCTGCTAAAACTAATATGGACCCTCTTGTCAAAGCGCAAAAGGCCTTTATTAAAGTTATCACAAAAAAACCTTACAGATTCTTGACAATACAGTTATTTAAGGACTTCACCGTACTGAACATACAGCAACTATACATAAAAATTATAACTCTATATTACCAAAAAGACAAACTTAACCATCATACTATACAACACAATTACGAAACAAGAAACAGACATCAACACATAACCCCGAAAATAAATACCACCTATGGACAAAGACATTTTCATAATCTGGCCCCAAAATTTTTCAATTTAATGGAAAAAGATATTAAAGACCTAGCAACAAGTGTAAATATAAGACACAAAATCCACACATGGATAGTCAACAAAGGCATTGTATACTGCGGACAGATAACATCTACAATACCATAAATTATAGCACACTCCACGCCTGAATTTTTATTTTTGTTAGAATTCATTTATTTGTATTTGCATTATTTCTTATGTTTTTTTTTTATTCTTATCAATCTAATTATTTATCTTTTCTATATTTCTTTTTATTTATATCTTTGATTCTATGTAAATTCGCATTATCTAAAATTAGATCAAACTCCCGCCACCTCGGAACAGGCTCAGCCTAGTGAGGTGGATTATACCAAAAAAAATGTATGTCAATTTATTGGTTAATAAATAATAATAAAATAAAATATACTATACATAGTCTTGAACCTTGTTGTATCAATCCTCCGCTTCCTTCTATGGGACCGTTTGATCCGCGTCGTTTCCAAAAACTTGTGCGTCATGTCGAAGAACGGTAGTGTGGAATAGCGAAGTCCTCGTTCTTCAAACAGGTGTGATCACAAAAATTATTAATATTATACTTCATAAGTAGATAGTATCTTGATTTAAGTCTTCCCAGTGTCACTTTTCCTCAATGTCTTCTTCTCTTGATTCAGGGTGAATAAATCCTTTGAGCTCGCTCTCCAATGATTTAGCGGGTTGACAGGGTTGCGTAAGATTGTGGTTTAAGAGCAACATTGTCCAATCAATATCGTTATTGAACCATCCTACCCAGGAACTGGAGTCGACAACTCACCAAACCTCGCCACAAGCCGATCTACTTTAATGTTATCCGATTTCAGAAAAATGTGTATATATGTCCGCGTGTGTGTACGGGATTGCCACCAACAGTAGGTTTCAACACGATTGGGTGTCAGAAAGTAGGTTTATTTCAGCTTCCAAGATTTGCATTAATTCATTACCGAAAACAAAATGAAAAAGATATGATCAATTTTTTTTATTCTTTTACACTTTGGGTAGTCAAACGAAAAACAACAATTAGGCACTTTGAAAACGTTGACCTTAATATTTTACACTTGGAGTAGTCAAATGAAAAACAACAATTAGGCACTTTGAAAACTTTGAACTTCAAATTTTTCACGTTATCATTATCTGAAATCGATGTTTTTTATACTGTACAAGAGCCCCAACAGCTTCCAACTGTCTAAAACCAGTGGACCTTATGGCATATGGTAATGTTGTGCAGCTGACATAAATAGGGAGATGAAAAAGGGGCGGAAATATCTGTATACTTAGATCTGGTCACCAAACACGGTTAAAGTCATTTCAAACAACGAAACGTTTCGATTCTAAATTGTGATTTTTTTTTAGCTCTTATTTTTCCCAATTTTTACGTTAAGTACATACAATATGATAAAAATCAATAAGAATAATGGAAACCCAATAAGGCGCAGCCTGTGCGTGGGTAATATAGTTAAATACATTATATTATTGTACCTAGAAAGAAACAAACTGTGGGTATATAAAACAAACAAAAAAAATTACAATTTGTCTAAGCGGTTTGTATAAAAAGTGCTTACGATAGTGTATAGTGAAGTTCTAAGTGTTTAGTGTAATATTAAGTGTATAGTTTATGAGAAACATAAAGTGATAAAAATTAAATAAAAAAGTTTCAACTGTTGCATTGAAAAGCCATAATTTTAACTCTTTTAAATACTGAGAAGTTTAGTTATCACCTGAATATTTTTCGGTAAAAGATTAAAAGTACGAGGTCCAATGAAACTGCAGTGTGTTTTGCATTTGTTTGGTATTCGTTTGGGGAGTATAAAATAAATTATTATTTCTAATGTTGATTCTGTTTTCATTTAATAATGCGATACTTAAAGTAAATGGCCTCGCCTACTGGTCACCCTGAATTAATGCGACGTCTTCAGCTATAGGTCACCACAAGGTTTGCCGCTAATAGCTTCATAGCAACCTCTCTCTCTCTATCTCTCTTTATCATAATTAACGCATTCATGAGAAAGAGAGTTCACAAAGGATCATGGTTTGTGCTTATATTTTATCCTCTTTGACCTGCGTTATATTATACACACTAAATTTACACTTGCTCCATCGAAGCCAGAGTTAAGTCAGTCTCTCAGGAGCTGGGCGTACTGTACACAGCCCGCAGATACAGCAGTTAGTACACAACTGCTGACCCTGAACAAATCGTAAGTGCCATCTCTGGTCTGGGCCCCAAAATACCTGCCCGTTTGATAGATTTTCCTATGTTAACAACGGACACAGGCGTCGAGTGGGAATGCTGTCCTTGGTCTACCGGTAAGTCAATGGAAGATGCTCCGATGAACTAGGTTTATTGAACCCCTCGGCACCGGTGTACAGCTGGGAAACACGCCAAACGCGCGGCTACATTTGTACACACGGTACATTGTTGACATTTGTCACATGAGGGGAGTGAAATGACACTAAACTGCGCTATATAAATGCCATGTTATTATTATTATGAGAACCGGTCGCTTCTCCAACTTGTTCTTGACTTCAACAGCTTGGCTGTGGAATAATTTGAAAGCCCACTTCGTTTCTTCCTTCCTACAAGATGGGTCTCTTTAAGCCCAATGTTCACTTCATCCTTTCCACAGCATCCCACAAGATGACGTAGGCCCTGAGGAAAATTATTTTCCTCGTGGCCTCCTGTGTGGAGATATGTAAAAAAATGTATGCATATTATGTAAGAATAAAGGCATGCAAATTTGGGAGGCGGGTATGCGGGTAGGCGGATTAACAACACACATGCCGTAGGTCACCCCTAGTGGTTTGCTAAGTTTGGCGACCTAACAAGGGTGCCCGGGTTCATGACGTTAGGTTAGTCTAGGTCAGAGGTTCCCAAAGTGGTCTATATGGACCCCCAGGGGTCGATATCGGATTGCTGGGGGTCTATGTCAGCGAAAAAAAAATTTGGGGGTCCACGAGATTCAAATGGGGGTACATACGAGCGGACCCCCATTAACCTCAACTCAATATTTAGGAGTTCCGTAAATGACACAATACACCCAACACAAATAACACAGTTTACGTAATACTAATAATAGACTGAGAAATTACTTTTTTGATATTTGTATGTTTATATATCGTAAAATTGTTTATTGAGGTATATAAATAGAGTCTACGTTCCCTTTCTCATCAGAATTAATATATTGAACCAAAACATTGCACATTGGAAGCTGCGAATTTTCTTAGTTCCCCAACTTGTTTTTGAAAAACGTCTAGGGTAATAATGATGTCCAACATTTAGATGTACTTCGCACTGACTTCGAAACTAAGTTTGAGGACATTTTGACTGTGGAAATGGAATGTTGAAGAATCGGATATCATATGACAAGAAGAACTTATCGGAATAAGCGCTAACAAAGAACTTAAGGGGCAGTTCTGTAGGGTCAGCTACAGAAAGAAATTCCCGTTGCTTATCTTACTCCATTTTCATTTTAGGGCAGGCAAGGGAAGGGAATCTTTTTACGAAAAAAATAAATGATTATCACACGGGACGTTATTAGTTTTAGGAAATTTCAATATTCGGCAGGCAGGGGGTCTACGGAAAAAAATATATTTGCAAGTGGTCTACGGGGCAAAAAAGTTTGGAAACCTCTGGTCTAGGTCTTGGCTTTCATTTCTCTCATGCTTTCGCTCATCTACTGCGTGGCGGGCCGAATCGACACCCCCAGATTCTTATCCACCCCTGTTCCTTTTTTCCTTCTCAGAACTTTATTTTCATAATCATTCATTCTCCGCACGGCATATCAAACATTAACATAGGCCTTGAGAGATTTTATTTTTCTTCGGGCATATGGAGCTAATGTAACAACAACAAAATAACCAAAGAATGACTTTAACGATAATCGGTAAAAAATCGGTAAAAAATCGGTCATTAACCACCGGTTTCCTCTTTTTTTTAAATTTAATTAAATTCAAATTTAATAATAAAATTATTAAGTTCTGCAAGTAGTTTTTGGTTTTTGTTATTGTTACAACTGTTTCGGCTTTCAAGGCCATTTTAAAACTGATACCGGTTTCCTCGTTATAAATCTGTCGTTAAAACACGGGTTTCCTCGTTAATCTCACTATATAAGAATGAAAAGTGGTCTGGACATGTAGAGCGGCTGAACGAAGAAAGGAGTTTAAGAAGAATATATGACTCGAAAGGAAAAGAAGAGGAAGAAGAAGGCCCGATGAAGACATATGGCGCGATCAGTCAGAACAAGAGAAGAGTATGTAGGAGACGTTGCATAAATGTGAACGAAGCAAAGAAAGTATGTCATTTGTGTGGCGGTCCATCCTATCTGCATACCCATGCGGAGAAATATTACAGGTAAAATAGGGTCATACATTGATATTGGCGGTTAAAATGAAGATCTCCATTTTACGCGATACGATTTCAAGTTGCCTTATTTTTTCATATTTTCGTTTACATTTATTAGTATTATCTCATTCTTCAATGAATACATTTATTTTATTTACTATTTCATTTAAATACATTTTATTGCGCTTATGCAAAATTTCATGTCCATAATACGGACATTTTCCCAGTCTAACTAACTTCTAAGCATTTGCACAGGTAAACTAGTATGAAAGTATGAAAATGAGCTGAATTCATAAATTTTCTGAAACTTTGGTTTTACATTCATATTAGCTGTATGAATTACGATCTGCAGAGTTCAGGAGGAGGGAGAGAGGAGAATTTAAAAAAATACATGTTCACTAAGTCGGTGGAGTGGGATTATGTTCCATACACCTCGCAAACCAACATCGAGGCATTATCTACCTCAATGTTGGTTTGCGAGGTGTATGGATCAACAAACTCGGTCGTGTGGGATGTTGTTCCATACACCTCGCAAACCAACATCTAGGCATTATCTACCTCAATGTTGGTTTGCGAGGTGTATGGATCAACAAACTCGGTCGTGTGGGATGTTGTTCCATACACCTCGCAAACCAACATCGAGGCATTATCTACCTCAATGTTGGTTTGCGAGGTGTATGGATCAACAAACTCGGTCGTGTGGTATGTTGTTCCATACACCTCGCAAACCAACATCTAGGCATTATCTACCTCAATGTTGGTTTGTGAGGTGTATGGATCAACAAACTCGGTCGTGTGGGATGTTGTTCCATACACCTCGCAAACCAACATCTAGGCATTATCTACCTCAATGTTGGTTTGCGAGGTGTATGGATCAACAAATCGGTCGTGTGGGATGTTGTTCCATACACCTCGCAAACCAACATCGAGGCAATATCTACCGTATTATTGCATCTTCCATCTTCTTCTTCAATCATATATTACATTGAAAGATTTAACCTTAAAAAATTATTACCAGAAGTTATTCCAATAAAATAGAATAAGTTTACATAATTTTGCAATGGATCCGGCAGAATAGCTAAACGATCGAATTCTATTTTGGTGCAAGATTATCAAAACATTTGATTAAAACAAAACAGGTTCCACCGAATACAAAATTTTTAATATTGACCTTTCCAAAGAAGCGATCTTCTGCATCCAGTAATAACTTTACTCGCAAGGACAAGTATATTTGTTTAATATTGACCTTTCCAAAGACTCCACGTTCTGCATCCAGTAATAACTTTACTCGCAAGGACAAGTATATTTCTTTAAATTGACCTTTCCACAGACTCGACGTTCTGCATCCAGTAATAACTTTACTCGCAAGAACAAGTATATTTGTTAAGTATTGACCTTTCCAAAGAATCGACGTTCTGCATCCAGTAATAACTTTACTCGCAAGGACAAGTATATTTGTTTAATATTGACCTTTCCAAAGACTCGACTTTCTGTATCCAGTAATAACTTTATGGAATTATGTACAAAATACTTTTTTAAATATGAGAAAATTATCACCTTATCAATTTAATGGATCAAAAATAATTATTTAATATATTTGGAGCTTTCTGACGTATACCCGGGCGTTGCACGGGGACTTATGAATGATTTGGGAAAAAGTTTTGAGGATGTCATTTATAGTGTGTAATGGGATAAATTAAGTACCCGTTAATTTTATTATTTGGTGTGGATGTCCTACAACTGGCAACACCATTAGACAAGGTTCGGAGTAGGCTGACGGAACGAGATGAGCTTCGTCTTCAGTATTCGGGTGGCGGATCCAGCAATCAGACGTACGGGGAAGAAAGGACTCTTCGCGGATGGCGTTCAACACGGAGTCGGGAGGTTTTAGTTTTATCATTTGGTGTGGATGTCCTACAACTGGCGACACCATTAGACAAGGTTTGGAGTTGGCTGACGGAACGAGATGAGCTTCTTCTTCAGTATTCGGGTGGCGGATCCAGCAATCAGACGTACGGGGAAGAAAGGACTCTTCGCGGATGGCGTTCAACACGGAATCGGGAAGTTTTTAGTTTAATCATTATGCATTTCAATATTCAATCTTTAGTATCTCTTTCTATTTTCAACATTGGTTTACTATAATTTATAAATTTGACAACGCTAATTGCATTGTTTGACGCTCTTACACGATTAAACAGGTCAGTTAATTCATGTCACCACCTTATTGTCAACTTTCAATGTAATTAAAAATTCCACCGTTGCGTTCAATCCTTCGGATGACGCACATCCCTGAGATATTATAGTAATGCTTGATAGAGTTCTCATGTTTCTAAAAGTTGTAGGAATAAACATAATTTTGGAATCTTTTTACCCCTTTTATTCTTACATACTTTGCAATCCCCGATGTTGTCACCTCATGGCTTGTCAATGGCGGCCCACACTCGGCAGCTTTAGAGATATTATTTGAGAATGATCTCATCATTTGTAAGTATTCAATAGTGGTTGAGTATCTTATGCTACAATGGCGGCCCACACTCTGGCTTATCTAGTCCATATTGATCCGCTACAATGACGCCCCACTTTGGACTAGATAAGCCACGTTGTCGCCATTGTAGCATAAGATAAAAAAGTATAGAATATAAGATATAGTACAGGGTTTTCCAATAAGAGGTGTTATTTTGATATTCAATCGTAAAAGATCAATGGTTTTGTTGCTTGTGTGGCACGTAGCGCCGTCTTGTTGAAAGTAAACGTTGTCTAGATCAATACCATCCAATACTGGCCATAAAAAGGCCATCAGTTTCATTGTGTGATTTTATGTGAAATAAATTTATTATTATTGTTTATTATCAAACTTTATCAAATTTTTTTGTGTCAAGTTTGACAGAACGACCGTTTTATAAAACTCTTTTGAAGTATATTGAGTAATTAAATGTTGAATATATTATAAAGAGGTAAATAATACATTTTCCCAGTGCAAATTTACTTACAAATTCAAATGTATTCACACGAAATCGCTTTATATGGTTTAGGAAAAAATATACTCCATCTTGTTGTGGAAATTGTTGCTTTATTACCTGTGTTGGTATCATTTTATTTAAAAAAATACACATCCATGTTTATTTTTTTTTTAAGTACATATTATTATTATGGCTAAACTTCAAAGTGATTTTTGCAAAACAGGTGCTACAAAATACAAAAAAAAACATATATTTTATTAAGTACCTACTTACAAACTCTCCTACACTTTATTATGTCCTCTCTGTTCAATTTTAACATACCATATTAAGTTGGGAAGATGATTACAAAATAATGGCGACAAATTTTGGTTCAGATTTAGCGCTCAATACTAATAATATATTATAAAAAAATAAGAAGACTAATAGCATACCCTACCACCCATAGTGCTTAAAAAATATTTTTCTTACGCTAAGTTTAATAAAACGTTTCTACCTATATATTCTAACCACAAGAATAGCAGATTTTTGTTAGAAATGGAAGTTTAAAATTTGAAAATTTGTCACAAATACTTTATTTGTAACCATTGAAACAAATAGGCATTTGGTTACTCGGTCCAAAATGCGTTTAATTCTAGTTCTTTACGATGGATACATCGTACATACAAAAATTAAGGGCACTGATTGTCGCTTGCAAGAACTATCAAAGCGACAAAGGCAATTATTAAAGTTATGCGATTGGTTTATATGTAAAAAGGACGCTTTAGATGCAATTAATAGTAATATAGATGAACGATGTTGGCGACAAAAAAATTTTCATTCAAATAATGGTTCATGTTTCATCTCTCTTGCATCTATTATCTAAGGGTATATCACAACGTGGAGGTGAATATTATATACTGGTCAAAACCTAACCATTACAGCACAATTGTATAAGCTCTAAATACAACATTTATTCAGATTTTCGTCTCCTTCGTCCCATAAACGGTGCATCCCTTTTAAAGCCCACATCTCCCAGCAGCTGATTCTGAAAATAGAAATACTCAATCAATCGAGATTCTCTTCTTTTTCGGGGTTCATGGAGGTTTGTCTAGGTCTTCCTTAACGCATCTGGTTAACCTTTTCGGTCGGTGGGTCGGATCGGGAGAAACTGAAAGAGAGACTTTTGGGGATCAGGTGAGAGAGGCACGGAATAAAAAGCGGGTGTCGTGAAGGTCACTGTGTTTATTGAGTCAGTTGCCGTGTTGAGGAGATGATGTAGGACAGATGTAGAATATTCCGGTTGCTGCGATGATGTGCTGGTCAGGCGCGGGTCAGTGAGTCGACGCCGGGCGCTGGTGACCGGGACTCGATGACTGTCAGGCACTGGCGATCTGGGGAATCAATACTCCAGTGCTGACGGAGGCCGAAGGTGCGGCGGACCTTGTAGGCAGTTGAACGGGAGCTGCGTAGACCAGTGAGAATGCTGCGTGTCCTCGTGGTGGTCATGGTGGCGTGGAAGAAGCGATGATCAGAAACACTGGAACCAGGGCGCTTGTAATCCGAGTAGCGCTTGCCAGGAACGGCGATCTGGACAAGGCGCTATGATGATGTCCCGATAGAGTCCATGATGGTACGGGCGAAGCCGGGTAAATTTTTCTTTGCACTAGTAAGAGGAGCGCGGTTATCACTCGTTGATTCTTGTTAAAATGACGGCGTACTGATGACTGACTGCCTGACTCGCTGCGTCGGGCTTATTTATACTGTTCGGCCGGTGGCAACAGCAGGTAGTTAAATGGCAACTAAATCCTAGGCACTCGCACAGTCTGTGTGTTTCGGGAACCTACGACAGCGCGGCAATTATGCATAGGCGGTAGACTCGAACCTTCTGACGAGTTCTCGTAATGTGAAAGACGGCCTGTGACGTATTGTCGCCGGTAGACAAGTAGGTGCTTGTTTTGTTTACGATTCCGGCTGAGTAGCTCAGGAGTAGGTACTAAGTAGGTCGAGCGGTTTATTATTAATTATTCAATAGATTCTTCTCGACGCCACAGACTTATTGATATTGATCTCTCCAGCCGGACTTTCTCTATACCCATCGCTGTGCACCGCAGTGGGATGGCCATCCCTCCAGTACACGTTGACCCCCAGATTCCTACCACCCCTCATATCTGTTTCCTTCCCAGAACTTTCACTCCTTCCTTTCCATACAAAGATCCTTCACAAAGCATCTCCAGAGATGACATAGGCCCTGAGAGATTTTTTTCCTCAGGGCTTCCTGTGTTGAGCTAATGTAAAAAAATTAACTAATTTATTTATTTATTTATTAAATGCCATAAAAGGCTTTTAGAGTAATGTGATACATTAGATTATAAGTACACAGTGGTACATAGGCGAATATTAGTATTACATTTAAGAACACAACAATATGTATATAAAACGACATTGAATGTGATACAGCTGAAATTTTCTTAAGGCATAGAATGCTACAATTCATTTAAACAGGATAAAATATACAGAAAAGGTGACTTGCCAACAGATATAATCTAGCAAAATAATATAGTAGCGCAAATAGTAGTGAGTTTATTGTTACAATCAAATGTATATCTCCACTTGGCCACTATGGCCGGAGTGTATGGCAAAGTAACTTCAACAATTCAGGGCTGTCAGAGACTTGACAATTAAAAATAACATTTTTCATTAAAATAATACATCCGTTAGCCAACACTATAAGACATCTGAAGCAAGCAGTTTATATTGATGCTATACATATACATTTTACATATATGTATATATGTGGAATGTATATGTATAATAACACCATACGTATGTTACACATAAAGATGAACATGTCAGTATGATGCAGTACAAACAGACATTTAACATTTCACAAACGTATCAGTTACATTCACAACCAAGTATTTTTGCCTTGATGCAAGACGGTGAGGTTTTGAAAATATCAAAAAGGTCTGTATACGTGTTGGCAGTACGGTGAAAACGTGCCAACGGTTAATGATACAAATAGTTAGTGCTATGATTGTCACTGTGGAAAAGGTGGTGGAGTCGAGTTGATTTAACAGGGACACGAAAATTTATAACACTTAACATTTGAGGGCAGTCTATGAGAGTGTTCAGTAATTTAAAAAGTATAAGAATGTCAATAGTTCGCCGGGTAGAAAGAAGTGGTAGATTAATGTATTGTAGCAGATATCAATTACAGGCTTTCTCAATTTGAATTGAGCGTATCGAAGAAATTTTCTTTGTACTTTCTCCAAGCGGTTATTGGTTTAATTTTGTTTTCAAATGATTTTAATTTCCCACAAAGGGGGGCATTTTTGCAAAATTTTGTACATCGCCGTTTTTGATTGTATTTTTCATAGTTATGCATTATAGAATATTGTATATTTTTTATATGAATAAATTATTAATTTATCATTGTAGAAGATAATACTAAACTAAACAAAACATGAAACAGAAAAATAAAAAGGTAACAATCTCAACTGGGAATCGAAGCCGAGATGTCTGTCGTACCGGGACGACGTCTCTAACAAACTCTTTTAGTCATTTAAAAAAGTAGCGGCCAAAAATATGGGAACATTTAGTTGTAAGATGATATTATTGTTGATTTTTAAAAATGTGATAGATGAATATGACGTTCAATAACTAGGTCTCAATGGTCGAGTGGATAAGTTCCTGGGTTCAATTTCTTGCTATGACTGTTAGGTACCTTTTCATTTTCTGTGTCTTAATCTATTTCATATTTCGTTTAGATACGTTTGTATTATCTTCTTCTTCAACGATATGTTAAATTGATTATTTTTTTATTAATAACCCTACACAAAATAATTTCCCTCCAGGAACAATTTCATCTTTGGGGATGCTGTGTGGAGGGTTATTTAGCAGAGAAAGTTCTGGGAAGGATAAAGGTCTGAGGGATGGGTAGGAATCTAGGGATCAGTGAGTTCAGGAGTGAGTGACGTATGATCTATCTATCAAGAGATTTTTTTTTATTTAAGTACATTAAAAAAAAACAGGCATGGTGCCCAAAAATTTACATACATTAATGTTAAAATACATAAAAATAACAAAAATATATCAGAGATATCAGTTGGAGAGGTCAAAGGGTCTCCCCAAACCAACCTCTCCCGATCCAACAAGCCACGTAGCTATTGGGTAGGCGCATCTTGAACACACCTCACCCGATGAACACGGGCACTCCTGCTAAGTAACCAAACGTAGCGAACCACTTGGGGTGACCTATGACAGAGGTGTTGGTTATCCAATATGGTGAATTCAAGAAGACTCACCTTGTTAAACTTATTTAATAATCTTGTTCTGTTTCTTCTTCAACTGCAGCTTGATCATTAGAGTGTGCTTCAATTATGTCGGTAATCCAAGTTGTATATTCGGGGTGTGTCACATCGGTAAATACCACATATTCATACAGATCACACGTATGTTTAGCAGAATCAATGCCAAAAGACACGATTCCCTTCAGTTCCCAGTGACCGTTTCTATAGAAGAACATTCCGCCACCGGAGTCCCCGTTGCAGAGACCGGAGCGTCCATCACTTATTCCTGTAAACGAATTAAATAACTTCATTATAAACGATTGTAAAATTGAGAAAAGCAAGTTGTGCGCGGAGAGGCAGAAAGCACTGAACAAAGCCCTATGTCAATATGATATTAACGAAATACATCGTCATTGCGGTCTCCAAGGTGTCGGATAAACTGTCAATGTGCACGACTTTTTGCATTATGTCATTTGTTATGCAAAATAACTGGCTTATCAATGAATGGGGCGAACTGACTAAATGACACATAAAGTTAATACCTGCATCTGTTTATTGTCAAGAATTATATTACGAGCAAGGTTCGTACCGACTTTTGCAAAATAATCATTTTAAACATTATCACATGGTTTTTTTTTCGGTGTCAATTGTAACTTCCTGACATAAGATTTCTTTTCGTATTGTGCTTTTGTTGGTTACTATAAAACATTGAGCGAATACAAAAAAAAAATATAAATTTTAAATTGAAAATCCCTGTCGAAGACTTAAAATACAATTTCTTATTAAATACTCTAAAAATACATACATTAGAAGATAGACGTAAAATAAACGATTTAACGTTCTTATTCAAAATACCTCTAAATTTGACTGTTGTGAACTCCTGCAACTTATAAACATACATACACCCACAGTAACAACACGACAAAATACAATATTCTACAGCAGCACACATAAGCGTAACTACATTGCCCACTCTCCGATACAACGACTTCACACCATGGTAAATCATTACTTGGGTGATGTTGACATATTCAATACCAACTTTGCAAGTTTTGTGGATCATTTAAAACATTTATTTCAACAATATTCCTAAACACATCATGTAAACCTACAAATAGCTGTAATTGACTTGTTGCATAGCTTTTATCGAATGTAATTTTATTCTTATTTTTTATGTTTCAAAGTATCTGTCAAATTAAAATTATACTACCAACCATGTAAAAGCCCTCTGGGCGTTAAATAAATGATGCTGATGTTTTTACCAGAATATTTCGCTGTTTTTACCAGCGTCTTTTATTTTGTCACGAAAGTAACTTTTTGTCTGTCTAATTAACAGCGTAAGTTTAAGTCTGTACTTCTTGAAAAAATTTATAATTTTTTTGTAGTTTGGGAATTTTTCGGAGTGTTGATGATAATTTTCTTTATTTCTGATTGAAATCACGAATGCTTTAGTTATCCATGACTTTACTAATCTACGTTTAGATTTTGGTTTTGAAACTGTTACTATAGTGGATTGTGATTTTGAAAAATGTTTAAAAATTCTCTGCACAGTATCTGGATTTTCCAAATATTGACGTCGTTTTGAGATCAATAATTTGTTTCTGGAAATTGTTTGTCTCCTCTGTCCAGGTTTCTTCAAACAGGTTTATTGTTGATTCAAGGATATGTCGCGTTTTAGAATCCTTTATTTTTAGATCGCATTTATATTTTCAATCAAGTCCATTATGTTTTAAACTTAACAGCCGTGCACAAAATACACTCTGAGTCAAACTATGTGACAATACAATGAATCGGTTTAATTTATGAATACTAAAAAAATTATATATTTGGCTCTTTCGCGCTAAAATCAACCGTTTCTAGACTAGCTTCACATCTTTACAGGAAACTATTGGAAGTTTTATAACTCGGTACATTGGAAGGTTAGTGAAAAACATACGTACCAGCACAATATTGCCTGCCTTTCACAATATTTTCAAATAGTTTGTGAGAACTGGTGCAAGAGTTAAACGGGATAACAGGCAACTTTATAAGTCGCGGATCATTGGTGGCTGCATTTTCATTTTCGTCCACTCCCCAGCCAACCACCTGCAATACAACAAGATAGTTAATATTGTTTATGTATACCATTGAAAGATAATCTACGTCCACGGGATACAGACAGTTTTAAAATAATGCTTTCTCTTTTTGATTACAATAGTCAGTCTCAGTTAATTCAGTCTCAGATAATTCAGTCGTCAGTCGGAGCTAAAGTGAGACGTGGCTGTGTCTCAACGATAAGCACTATATATTTGACGTATAACTAACTATCTATTGTGAAATTTTTGCCATACAAGTATTGTGTGTAATAGTATAACTAGTAATAGTATAATAACTGTACTATTTTAGTAATATAAAAAGACTGATGAGCATTTAGTAATAGTTAAAAGTGCCAAAAAGTAACAGACCAAGAATGTTTTATAAAATGATCCTATTATAAAATTAACAGATTTTTTTGTTGATTTTTTAAATTTTTTTATATATTTGGAGGTAAAATTTTCTAATTAGTTTTTTTTAATTTTTTTATTTAATAATTTTTTTTTTATATAAGATAATGTGTCCGTAAGATAAAGTTAAGGCGATGCCATACGTAGTAATTCAAAATAATGTGTTTTTGGTTTGAAAATTTGGTCGCCTAGAAATGTTTCAGATGATTTAATTAAATACTGCGAGTAGAATACATCTTGGCCTTTGAAACAATCGAGTATTTTTTAGATAAGTCTTTTTATAAGCCCAGAAAAAAATAATGTATAAGGCCTATGAAAACTGCTTTAAAGTTTAAAATCTCCTACTTACGAACCCATTGCAAATTAAGTTATTTATGAAATGATCGAAAAAAAAAATATTTATGCCTGAACATCCACAAAATAAAATAAAAGGCACTTTTTGGCCATGTTTTTTTCTTGCATAAATCAAAACAGGCGGATGGTGTTAAGCGGGAATTTAAACCTTATCGCCATCTACGTAAGGGTTGTTATTGATAGCGGCTCAATTTAAAATTTTACACGACGTAGTGCATCGCCTTAATATAATTACAAAATGTGGGTTTATTTCATTACAATAATAAATAAACTAATGCGTAAAACCTAAAATATATTAAATAGTAAATATACGAGTACAATTCACATTATATATTGATTTCGTTGCATACGTCTCTGGGACGCATTATTATCTTTAACGCCATTCAGTATGTGACTATCTTTCTAGGGTTAAAGAATTTCTTTATTCTCTTCTGAAGAGATGAAGTGCATTTGTAGGGTTTTACGGTGTGTGATCACTCACTACTAAGTCGGTAGTAGTATTCTTTGTGTCAAATTTACTGACGTCTACAGTCAGTGTCAGTCACCTCAGCATTTTTTGATGAATTTAAAAAATGCCAACACGTCTGTTTTATGCAGATTTTGATTTTATTTTTTTGACCGAATTTCTACCGAATCATAACCAGAGATGTGCAAAATGGGTACCCAAAACCATTTGAAACAATTCAGGTCAAACAATTAAAATAATTATAGAATTTTTAAACAATTTTGTCATTTAATAATGGACATCAATGTAGAACAAACATATTACATGATGGTAAAAAACAACACGACTACAGATTATGAAACCAAATAAAATTTGCGCGGGACTAATGTTGCCAACGTAAAAACATAGAAACTGCTATCTAACATTTAATATTACAGCATCATGGCCCCATGTTCAGTATTTTTTGTAATGGTAACTCAATTGCCAGGGCTCCTACCAGGGAGCAACTTGATAAATATAAATTATCTCTCATAGCGAGGTTGAGGACCGACTGATATTTGGGGCTTATGAAAAAAAGATGAGTGGAGATAGTAGGAAGAATGTTGCAAAAAAGCATTTAAAATGGAAAATGCATTGAGAAAAGCATTTAAAATGCAAAATGCAAAATGGTTTTTAGAAAAGCATTTAAAATGCAAAATGGAAAATACCCATTTTGCATTTCCATTTGAAATGGATTTATTTGAAATAAAGCACATCTCTGATCATAACATACTTCACGGAAAAAATTATCTTATCAAAAAGTGACAGCATTCCAACTTCCTGATAAAATATTAGTTATTTAAAATATACCGAGAGCACATGTACTTTTCCTAATAAATATCAACATCAATATATTATGTATGAGCAATTGTTCCGTCGTCCTCATAAAACATTCGCTTTTAACTGATACTTTGTACGGAACTTTGTCAATTCATTCGTTAAAGACCTGCTGTCCCGTTTTTAACAGGAAAACGAATAATTAGATCAGATTTATAATATATTTACAGTATTTTATATCATTAATTTTCTGCGTGTTCCTTTGAACAATAGGACTGGTTGTTTCGGAGAATTTGAACAATTCTTGAAATTTCAAAGTTAATTTTCAAGTTCTGTGAAAGATTTTTTCAAGTTCCGTTATTATTTCAGTTCTGTCAAGCAACTAGTCTATAATGATATCATAACAGAACTTGAATAGAACTTTCACTGATCCCGATGATGAACGTTGAAATTTGATGAATTCTTCATATTATAAGAAACAACCCGACCGAGGATGGGTTGTTTAGGGGCCGTTCAAGTATTACGTAAGCAGATTTATTACAATTATTTACCCCCTCTTCCCCCTTGTCACCAAAAGTAAGCAAAGCTCTTACCTCCCCCCCCCCCCCCCCCCTCCCATGCTTACGTAAAAATTGGTACCTATATGCATTCTTTTTTTAAGATTTGTGGGAATCCCCGAACATGTATTCGGTTTTCAAACATAGAAAATGTGTGGGTTGCCAATGTGTAAAAAAAAATAACTACTGCTGAGCAGTGCTGACGTAATCACTATCTCGACCCCCCCACCCCCCATGTCATCAAAAATAAGCAAAGCAAAGACCCCCCTGCCCCCCTATAGTGCTTACATAATACTTGAACGGCCCCTTAACAGATTTGAACAATTCATCAATTTAAAAGTTAAAATTCAATTCCAAATTCAATTAAGTTAAGCTAAGTGAAACAACTGGTCAAAAGTGACAAAATAACATAAAGTGAATAGAACCTTTAAAGAACTTGAAAATTAACTTTAAAATTTGATGAATTGTTCAAATTCTGTAAAACAACTGTGATGTCTGTGTGAATGTGTGTAAGTGCAATCGAGATAGCATGCTTGCGAGATGCGATAAAGAGGACCACAACAGCTGACCCTTAATGTTTTTAATTTCTTACAAAAAAAATTTTTCGTTTTTAAATAATCCCTGTACATTTGCGGAATTCAAAAGTTATCATATGAAACTCCCTTGATAAAAATTAATCCAAAGTATGTTCCAAAACTTATAAAAAATTCATCTGTTTCTGTTATTTAACATGCTGTGGGTATGACAAAAATTCACAGTTATTATTTAAATCTAATTTTATCTGTGTCCCTAAGACGCGACCATAAGCAGATTGCAAGTGAGTCAACGCTGCCAGGTCACTTGTAGGTCGGTTGGTCACCCTATGGCCTCCGAATGTCTAATGTCAATATATTGAACTTCCGATTTTATGGCCAGGTTAAATCTTCCCCATAGGAAAAACTAAACCTGTTATATACAGACTTGGTGGTACTGTGAGGATCTCAATAATTATACACGTGTGCGGATAGAATGTTTATTAACACTTTAGAACGGATTGTCTACTACTATCTTCTTAGCTGTCGGTTGGGAAAAGATAGCGAGCAGATGCATCGCTAAAGATCTTTACGTCGATCTGTCATCTCGCTCTTACACATTCAAAAAGCAGGCGTACCACCTAAAACCTTTCTTACAAAACCCTTCCACTCACTTTTCCACAAACGATCATCTAGTCAATCAACACTATGCAAGTGCATTATATAAGCAAAATAAATACAAAACAATACAAGAACAACACGTCAACTCACCAGAGATCAAAAGGGAAAATAATTCACCGACTCCAGATATTTTCATATCAGAGATAGAACTCCTAACAGGGCCTATAAATCCTACTGATCCCTGAACATAAATATTTAAAAAATCTTTCGTTATCCTACATGTATTCAAAATGACCGACTTTTGCATTTTTATATGTAAATTTTTTGATAGATCTAATACGCCTAAATTTTTAATGAGAGAGCTAGGTATAATGCCAGTAGCCGAAATAACGAATGGTAATATTTTTATAGTCTGAGAATGCCAAATTCTTTTTATTTCATTTCCTAAATCTGTGTATTTTCTTATTTTGCCGTTAACAGATTTTTGAATATTCCAGGAATTTGGAATAGCGACATCAATGATATAAGTGATTTTTTTTAATTTTGTCATGTAAAACTATATCGGGTCTATTAAGACTAATCGGAATTATATATTATTATTACTTACCGAACCACTTTTCTTAGTCTTAATTATTTTCTGCAAGTCCCTGTTACCCGACCATAAGCACACGGGGATGATGGTGTGTGAATATTTGACAGGTCCGTCGGTCACCAAGACTGCCAGGTCATGTATAGGTGGGTGGGTCACCCCATGACCTCCCGGTAACTCTATAGTTCTAACGTTTCTCTGGACAATATTAGTTCTTTCGTTAATTCTGTCGTAAACTCCAAATTCTAGTAACATATCCTTTGCAGCTCTTTTAGTCGTTCCAAAGTGGACGCAGTGAGCCGCTGAAACATATATTTTAAATGTGATAGTTTGTCAAATAAGGATAGTTATTTGACAGTCGTGGTACAAATTATATATGAAATAATGAAAATAAAAATGATGATTGATTATACAGGGTGTATCGGCACGTACCCGACAAACTTTAACCAGCTATTCCTTAGCATATTTGGAGTAAAAAATCTTATGTGCACTTTGCTGTCCGGTAACGTTTTTTTTAATAAAAAAATTACTATTCATATTTTCACCACATGTCACCACTGTTTTATCCTCTGTCAAAGTTTGAAAACCCATCTGGCAAATATTTTATTCGAATTCTGTTGAATAATGCATGTGTGTACCTATATTGGCGCACTTCTACAATCACAACGAAATGGCACGGCACCATTCGTCGCATTTTTAACTATTATTATTTAGTGTGTGCGAAAGAGCGAAGACGCTTTTTGACATACTTGCTTATAACAGCTGTTGAACACGAAACGCAATGCCAATGACAGTGATGTAGTGTGGAAATTTTATTTTTTTTTGTTTTTAATTGAAAAAAAAATGCTACCGGACAGCAAAGTGCCCATAACATTTTTTACTCCAAATGTGCTAAGGAATAGCTGGTTAAAGTTTGTCGGGTTAGTGCCGATACACCCTGTATAAGAAAACAAAACAAAATTAAATGAAATCAACTTCTGGGCGGAAGGAGAGAGACTCCTCCGATTACCTCTCGCACCAGAGATAGGTGGAAACATGAGTGGCAAACGGCCAACGTGGGAAATGCCCACCTCATACAGGACCCCACCGAGAGACAGCCTGGGTTCTCATTGCCTCGCAAAACCTAGTCCGCCATCAATAGGTTAAGGTGCTCCTATAGCCGCTATGCTCACATGATGCACAGATGTGGCCTTAAATAGTCGGCGATGTGTGAATGTGGTGCGGTACAGACCACCGAACATGTGGTCAACGAATTCCCGCTCCATTCATTCCCCGACGGGATTGATGAGGTTCACATGGCGACGCCCGAGGCCCTAGACTGGCTCACAGACCTAGGTGTCCCCCTCTGACCCCCCCCCGCCATTGGAAAGAATAATGAAATCAAATAAAGAAGTAAAAGAAAAGTTATTATTCAATGGCCTTGTTAAAACATGCATTGCTAAAGTGTTTAAAAAGTAAAGCATATTAAAACAAATTAGAGGCATAGTAAAATATCAGCTAACGTAGCATAAGAGTTACCAACGGTAACGTGGCCATAATGGCCAACAGTTGTGATCATCAATGGTAAGAGATTTGCACCATACAAAGGGCAGTGTATTTTGTAAATTAGCTGCGCACAGTAAAGTTAAAACATGGAAAAATGCATGAGAACGCCCTTGGAGTTTTTTACATTAAGCTTAGCCTTGTCGTGTTTATTAATAAAGACAACGGGCCAAACTCAATAGTTCTTGAACCCGGTAAACTAAACGCAGAAAACCATTTTAGTTTATACAGTAATACTAGCTCTCTTAGAGGATTAGAGCTGGTAACAAGGTATCGCATCTATACATACATAAGCACACACTTTACCACAGTCTTCGATTACACATCTGCCCTGATGACGGACACTGTAATGTGCTCCAAAAAGTTGGTCAAAGAACACAATACCCCAAAATTAAATCATTATAAGTATTGATTTCTGCCTGGACTAAATATGTAAATATTAACATAAAAAGTTAGGTACTTATTATAATATTGTCGAAACAAAATTTTAGAAATTCCTGTTTTAAACTTTATTGTGAATTACAGGAAAATGTCAACGAAACTGAATTTATTTAAATTTATTGTGTAGTCTTTGGGCAGGGGAATGAATGAAATAGTTTATTTCCAATGAATAAACAAAGAACAACTCGGGAAGTCGATTGGTACGATTTGGTACTCGGAACTTTATTAGCTTTGTTAAGTCAGGTGCATCCATTGTGCTATTAACTAGTTTGATAATAAATACTATATCGTGATAAATGTATTACATCATTCGAACCCTGCATTAGTTACTCCATTTAGTAGGTTACCTGTTATGACGACACTGGGGGAGACGAGAACGCCGGTGCACTGGTATTCGTAGCCCCTTTTGAGGTTAACTGTCACCAGCCAGGGCCAGTCTCCTGGTGCCGTCCGCAACCCATTCACCACGAAGTTACTTGCTGAGGGCTGCGCTTTTCCACATGGGTATGAGGAGTCGCTAGAACTAAAGCGAAAAAACACTATTTTAATGTGGACAAGAACACGTACGACAAACTCGGTAGCCGAAAGGTTAAGATTCCTGATGAGGATATGTGAGCAGACATCCTGAATACACGGGCGGACATATAAGCAGGCATCTGGAATACACGGGCGGACGTATGAGAAGGCATCAGAAATACACAGGCGGACATATGAGTAGGCATCAGGAATACACGGGGGGGAAACATGAGCAGGCATCTGGAATACACGGGCGGACATATGAGTAGGCATCAGGTATACACGGGGGGGGGACATGAGCAGGCATCTGGAATACAAGGGCGGACATGTAAGCAGGCATCTGGAATACACGGGCGGACGTATGAGCTGGCATCAGGAATACACGGGCGGACACGTGAACAGGCATCAGGAATACACGGGCGGACATATGAGCTGGCATCAGGAATACACGGGCGGACATGTAAGCAGGCATATGGAATACACGGGCGGACGTATGAGCTGGCATTAGGAATACACGGGCAGATACGTGAGCAGGCATCAGGAACACACGGTCGGACATATGAGTAGGCATCAGGAATACACGGGGGGGACACATGAGCAGGCATCTGGAATACACGGGCGGACATGTGAGCAGGCATCTGGAATACACGGGCGGACGTATGAGCTGGCATCAGGAACACACGGGCGGACATATGAGCTGGCATCAGGAATACACGGGCGGACACGTGAACAGGCATCAGGAACACACGGTCGGACATATGAGTAGGCATCAGAAATACATGGGGGGGACACATGAGCAGGCATCTGGAATACACGGGCGGACATGTGAGCAGGCATCTGGAATACACGGGCGGACGTATGAGCTGGCATCAGGAATACACGGGCGGACATATAAGCAGGCATCAGGAATACACGGGCGGATACGTGAGCAGGCATCAGGAATTCAATAATACCAAATAATATAAAAATGTACATAAATCTAGTCAACTAACCTGGGAATTCTTGCGGGTCTGGGTGTAGTTGTCATGCGGCTTTGAATATTGTACGGTATCGGTAAACGGGGATTATAGTTCTGTGAGCTCTCGTCAACTGTCAGTGTTGACTCCAGCTCTATGTCTGCAATAAACTCCTTTCTGAGCCCGCTGAAGGTTTCTGTTTCGAATAACATCATTCTTAATCAATACGCAGGCAACAGAAAAATCACGATTCTGCCAAAATATGTCACCACAACTACCATTCTAAAATTAATTGAACACTCCTCACGGGTGTAGATAAGTCTGTATGTGTGTGAACATATAGTATATGTACTTGTATGTTTATGTATGAAATCTAATACTTATGCAAGTATTTTTCTACTTTCTCTTGAAGTCTTGTTACATATAAGATTTGTAAGTAAAGTGTGTGTGCATCACTTTACTTACATCGCATCTATGGTCTTGGTGTGTGGGACCTTTAAGTACCTACACATTGTCATTTTGCTATTGGTCAAATTGACGGCACTAGAATTCTGACTTGGAGAGTTGCCAAACCTGAGGGAGCAAAGATCTATGATTTGCATTGGAAGCAGTCGCCATTCTTTGATCACCAGCCCAGAGCAGCGGGCATTTCCTCTGGACTGAGGTTCGACGAACACATTCGCCAATTTTTGTGAGCATCAGCTTTGCATATGGAGCATTGACCATTGGATTGATGGAATCGGATGGCTGCCGATCCTCATTGGTTAAGAGGGATCCTTTTAGAGAGCAGCGTGAGGCTATTTCGCATTGGACTACAAGACTATTTTTTGGATAAATTATAAACTGGGAACAAACGAACTGGTATCACACCTTCATGTTACCTATGCTAGTCTATGATGCAAGCCCTTTTTAAGACAGATTATATAGTAGGATGCTAATTTATTTATTTTTTTAATATGTCTTTTTTGTGGTAATATATTTTTAGTATTCTTAATTTTTTTATTTCCAGATAATAAACCCACCCTTACTTTTATTTGTTGCTACCACAGACATATAAATATTAATAGACTAGAACCTAAAGGTGAAGGGTAAAACCAACAGTTGCGGGACGCAGAGGGGAGAGCTGACTGTGATTCGTCAATAAATCAATCTGACAGTATATAGGCATCTCGCATTATAATATCACCATTTAGTCCTTAAAAGAAAAATCTGCTTTTGAATGAATAATACAATGATACGATTATGTATTTTATCAAAGCGCAAAAGGCGAAGGCACATCCCTGATTCTTATGCAAACGGCTTTGTGTTTTGCGTCCAGATGTATGAAGATATGATAGTATATGTTTCTACAACTGATCCATATTATACGATGTGAATAACCTTAAAATAAAGTAAAGTAATGCTTACATATGGAATGTAATACGACAATTGGGATTATTCTCTTTTTCACATCAATTTTTACAAGTTTTCATAGCACAAGCCACCATTTTGCCGTGTTATTTCGTAAAATGCCTCAACCATAGCTCGAAGCTAGTTCGCACAAGAATAATGACGTCACATATTCTAGATTCACGGGAGGCCATACGCGAGCCCAGCCGGCTCCAATGGAACCGGTATGGGGAGTGGGGAATAATACGCTTTTAATCACTTAGGGCAGGTCTACTAATATTCATATATGTCTATGGTTGCTACTTATTCCCACGGTAACAGTCTTTCAATTTTCATCATTTTTATATATTTTATTCATATGTTTTCACTAGACTAACTAGCATTATTATTATGTTAAATCACCACAGTGTCCAAGTCAAATGTGCTTATAAATAGTAAAAATAAATAAAATATTGTACAAAAGATATAAAAGACATTCAAACATGAAAAATGTTAAAAAACACCTTTTAATTCATTATTATTGT
The DNA here is from genome assembly GCF_061612785.1 of Hesperophylax consimilis. Lineage (NCBI taxonomy): Eukaryota > Metazoa > Arthropoda > Insecta > Trichoptera > Limnephilidae > Hesperophylax > Hesperophylax consimilis. Next base: position 6,644,331 of record NC_142857.1, read on the forward strand.
TGCTTGGATTTTTTTTTATTGTTATAATTTATAAATAAATCTGCATAATGCAAACATCATTGTTTTATACGAAAATAATAAATAATCAGTGATTGGAGGTATTGAATTTCTACGAAATCTAGTATAAATGTGAATCACGGTGTTGAACACTTGATATGTCGCGAAATTGATTTTATCAAAATTAAAATACAGGATACATATTTTTTCGTCTCCCCCAATATAAATAGTCATTTTTCCTAATAATAAAGCAGTATCCAACTATTTAAATCTTCTAAATATAAAAAAACTTAAATCTCTGAAAGTACTTCACCGATTGCTTTGAAATTTTGACACAACGACGCATTCGAATACGCATGTGTTTTTATATACCTATATTATACGTCACCTGTGGTAGTTAAAAAAATGTTTATTTTGAAAAACAGCGCCATCTGTTGGATGCAAAAGCAACACGCACTATTGCTTCAGAGTGGGCACACAGACAGAGTGCAGATAGAGAAGCAACGCTTGGCGGGTTACAGCTAGTAATGTGTATTCATTTAACTGAGTTCAATATTTGGTTGGCGGATGATACAGGGAAACCTTACCTAAATTCTGGCAAAATTGTTTCATTTAGGTGTCCATTGTGATGATGTAAATAGTTCAAGCGATGACCATCAAATGTCCATCTAATTACTCTTTCGAAGTTGGCGCAATTGCATAGCTTCTGCTTATAAACATAGGTTCTTTAATTGGCATATTTCGCATTAAGCAGAAATTAAAAAGTTTAGGTAGTAGACAATCTATGAAAAATCAATTTTTAATTATGAATTTTGTAAGAGGGAGACCAAACTACCGAGTTGTATTCAATTATACTTCTAACTAGAAATATATATAACAAATAATTAACAATTAGAGGCCAATTTCTATTCTCCCGGCACTAGAAAAAATTTTAGAAAAATATATTTCGATAAATTTAGATAAATATTTGAATAATTTGAATATTATAGATGAATGCCAGTACGGGTTCCAGAAAAAAAAAGTTGTGATAAATTGCTGGAAAAATTTTCTGATTTTATAAATTCTCAACTTAATTCTAAAAAACATGTACTGGTGCTTTTTATTGACTACTCAAAAGCTTTTGACACTCTCAGCCATATACAATTAATTAAGGTTCTTGAAAACATTGGAATCCGGGGTAAACTCCTCTCATTTTTTAAAAACTACTTAACTAATAGAAAAATGAACGTAAAGATTTTAAATGATATGAGTAAAGGAAGACATATTAAATCAGGAGTACCGCAAGGATCAATTTTAGGTCCAAAATTGTACATTATATATGTTATTGTTATGTCAAAACTCTTTAAAAAGGCCTTTAGATTCATTTTTGCTGACGATACTGCACTTGTAGTATCCAATGAAAATCCTATCATAGCTATTCAACAATTGCAAAGTGAGTTTAACGAGCTACTTAAATGGGCTCATGATGTTGGTTTAATTATTAATGTTAAAAAAACAAAATGTATGTATGTAAAATCACCAAGCCTGGGAATATGGAATATACCCAAAATAATTGCTCATAATTCTGAATGTATTCATAGAAAAATTGAAAATATTTGCCACTGTGAAACAATTGACTTTACTAACGAATATACTTATCTGGGACTAATAGTAGACAATAAATTTAAATGGGATAAACAAGTGGCTAAAATCTGTAACCAGCTCCGATCTTTTGCAAGTAATTTTTATAAACTGAAATTTGTTTTGCCTCATTGTACTCTTAAAATAATTTATTTTTCTATGGTCGAATCCATACTCAGATATGGCATACGAACTTGGGGGCACTCAAGCAATATTTATATTAAATATATACAAAACTTACAAATTGCTATAATAAAAAAAAATTGTACCACCGAATATTTACAGACAAAGAAGTAATCTAAAACTACTGTATGGTTCTGAGGGCCTACTTCCAATAAAGGGTCTTCTTTGGTACATTATTATAATGGATAATGAGGGAGATAGCAAATATAAAAAGCAACCGGTGCATAATCACACAACAAGATTCACTGAAAATAAGGGCCTCATTATTCCAAGAGTAACAAATAAGTATGGAAGCTGAACGCTTAAATATTTAATACCAGAGATTTTCAATAAATTTAATAATTCTTTTAAACCTCAGAATAATGAGAGACCCTGCCCCAAAAACACTAAGCGTTGGCTAATAAGCGACGAATCAATGTATCTCTGAACTTTATTATTGATGTATTCCTGAACATCTCAACGTACCTGCCTAAATAATTTGTATATAGGTAGGTACTTTGAGATATATTAATTTGTGATATTGTTTATTGTATAATTTTGTGTCTTACATGTATTAAAAATTAAAAATGTTTATATATATTATTTGTAGAACCTACAGACAAGCCGTCATGTGTGACAGCTTTGTGGGACTGCATAAAACTTGTGTCTTTAAAAATTTATAATAAATAAAAAAAAATAATTAATAAAAAAAATTATAATTATTTGTTATCCTTTATGCTATGCATAAAACCTTGTCTTATAAACGTTATTTTATCATTAAAAAAATAATAATATATATATAATAGTTTAATCGCTTATAAGTAGTTAAATTTTTAGTTGTTATTAATACGAGGTCTGGTGTTTTAATGCTTTTGTTCACAGTTTGGTGGATATGATTGGCGAAACTTTTTTGGTTTTTCATCCAAAATAATTCCGAGATCTCTCATTTCCGTGACTCTTTCTAAAGCTGTATTGTTTATGGAATATTGAAATAAAACAGGATTTTTATTTCTGCAGAAAGTCAAGGTTATGCATTTTTCTACATTTAAAAATAGATTATTTTGTACGCACCAACCTTTAAACTTTATAATATTTGTCTGTGGTATTTGGCAATGATTTACATAATTATTATTTTATAGTATAGCTTGATGTCGTCAGCAAAAAGCAATACCCCGACATCGTCGAAGCAATTTGTTATATCTTTAAAATGAGGAAGAAAACCGGACAAAGGTGACTACCTTGCGGTAGGCCACTGGTCGCACAGAAAGCTTTAGATACTAAAGATTTTATTTTAACAAACAGTTTACGATTTGATAAATAGCTAGTAAACCATTTTAGCATGCTCTTATTCCTAGGAAAAATAGTTTGCGGGTTAGTAGTTTATGGGATACTTTGTCGAATGCTTTCGAAAAGTCTGTATATATGCAGTTAGCTTGTTTATTTTTGCAAAACATTCTAATATAAATTTTGAAATATTGAAGTTAGTTGCGGTCGATCCATCTTTGATAAAACTATGTTGTTTTTGGTCAATTAGTTTTATTAATTTGGGATAGGTTTCATCACGAACCATTGATTCAAAAAGCTTAGGAAGTACTGACTGTATACAAATGGGGTCAGATAATTGGTGTAAGTGTCGTCTAATGCTATAATGTAATGAAGTTCGATTTCCAGCAGTTTGGAAAATATCCAAGGAACAAGAGTCCGTTGAATAGTACTGTAAGTGGTTTAGATAACGCATTGGAGCATTTTTTAAAGAATATTGGTAGAATGTTATCTGGGCCAGCAGATTTTTCAGTGTCCAAGGAAAGTAATTTCTGTTCGCAAGATTTTTGTGTGATATGACAATCTGTGTGTGGTATTACTAAATTTGTATTCGGGTATTTTATCATTTGGGTTTTCGTCATCGTACAGTTTTTGAAGAAGTTTGAAAAAGGTTTTTCAATGTCCTGTGTATTTTTTGCACTGATTCCATTCATTTGAATTATTGGTGGGTAATCCATGTTTTCATTGTTTATTTTTTAAGAAATTTTCAGTGGTTTTTGGATTTAAAGACATTATCCTCGATGATAAATTTTGTAGCATTGTTTGAAGAAGTTCTTTACATTTTTTCCTAGTTATGGATTTGCTTTGTTTGAATTTTTTCTTTTGGCTTTTTTTTTGCTGAGATAGGCAGTTAGCTCTTATGAGAACCAAACTGGGTAGTTTTTTGGTGTGTAAAAAGGTACGTAGGATTCAATAGTGTTAGAAAATGTTAGATAAAGTATGTCCATAGATTTATCAATTTTTTCATCAGACAAAACAACTTTTGAGTTTGGGTATTTCGACGAGAGATTTTCAACGTCTTCACAATGGTTTTGATTAAATATCGGAGAGAAGTGGTAGGAGGGTGGTTCAAATAATTTGTTTTTCCAGTTCAATAGAGATTTTTTCGTCTGTACTTTCTAGATGAGTACTGCTCTAATGCAGGGTCAAGCCAGGTTTGACCAGGCCATGGAAGAGCTGCGTGTAGATCATCTAGTTTTATTCGTAGTCCACGGATATTCTGGTAGTATATTTTCAGTTCCGTTATACTATATATATATATATGTTTTTTGGATGGATGTTGACTATTTTAGGTGAAGAATTTGTATACTTTATAGTTATGTCCATTTCTCTATTAGCTTTTCATTTTTCAAGTTCTGTCCGTAAGTCCATTAGGTGTTTTTGCAGTGCCGAGGTCGAGTCAGAGTAAATGCGTACATTATTTTTTAATAGAAGTTTTTTCCTTGTAGTAATTATTCTGTTTGGGAGTCTTCAAACTGGATTTTAATCGGACTTGTGATTGTCATTTTTACCAAATCGTTATATTTTTACAATTTTATTTTTTGCGGGTAAATCTATATTGGAAATTATTTCCGTTACTGCAGTTTAGTCATCCAAGATTTTGTCAGTAGCTTTTACCTTTGAACTTTCAGGTATATTGCGCACTTGAAGTGAAATGACACTACGCCATATAAATGCCATGTATTATAATTTTCCGACTTTATGTCCGGGTTTACAGTTTATGCCATTGTTCCAAATGATAACTCTAATGCCCCGAATTCTTATTTAAATACTTTTAAAAGCGAGACAAAAACATTCCCATTCAGATTGGTAAAGTCAACGTTACTTTCCCGAGAGAGGTGTATTATTAAATACGTCTACTTGAATTTTGATTTTATTTTCTTGATTGAATGAATGAATGAATCTTATCTCCTTCAACGGAAACACTCTTCCCAGAATGCCTTCCATTAATATGCTTGGATAACTCTAACGGCCGTTGTTCTCAATCCTACTGATCAATTGTTGAGCCGAAATTTGTGCTCAACATTCCTCAAATGCACAATTACGCTCTTCCCAATGCTATTCTCCTATCAAGCTGGAGGAACCAAACCTCTGGCTCAGTAAAATTATGGAGAAAATGTAAAAAAAAAAATTATCTTGGAAGTGGAAACTAACCCACTTCTCGACATCCTATCGAGCTGAAACTCGGCAAATAGACTTTTTGTCGATTATAATGCATTATATCAGCTTTTGGTGACACTCATGTACACACACTGAGGAAAACGAGCATGACTCATTTATTAAAATCCTGTTAAAAAGGTGATTGGAAACCATTTCGTGATAAATATTATCAGCAGGGCTTTCCTGATAAATAAAATGACAAAATGCAATTTGCAATATTTTAAATCAGTAAGTTGACTTTGTGTACGTTCGCACTCACACAATTCTATGAAATTGGATAACGTTATGAAAATTTACAGTAGGTAATATACGAAATAAATTCCGACATATTCGAGATAACTAGATTCCTAGGCGGTTATGACTACAGTGAAATAGTTACTGTTTCAGCAAGATAATATGGTGTCAGGAAAAACTACACAGGCGTGAATTCACATGGCTACGATAAATTACACAGGTCGGAATAAGTGAACAATATTATGTTCACATAGATGAACAAACACTGATTCTGAATAAATAAGTTTTATTATGTATTATTAAACGTAGAATTCATAAATCGTCATTTAAAAGTGAATAAAACAACACATTAAAACACCATATTTGGTTGGTACGACTGAGTCTGTTGATGCTGATGTCACGGATCATAGAACATTTCATTCTGGTCGTGTGTTTTGATTTGTTTTTACATTAGCTCTACACAGGAGGCTCTGAGGAAAATAATTTTCCTAACGGGCTCTGCCATCCTTGGGATGATGTGTGGAGGGTTTTTTTGGAAAGGAAGGAGAGGAAGATCGGGGAAGGAAAAGGGTGAGATAAGTGGGTAGGAATATACCTAATAATATAATACCTTCCACGTAGCATCAAACAAATAACCGACATACTTAAATTTAAATCAACACTAAAAACATTTCTTTCTCTTTGCACGCGGCCGTATCAACTGTTGTTACGGCAAAAAGTCTATACTCACACGCGGCTGTATCAACAGTTGATACGGAAACTTTGACGGCCGATATTCGAGCGCTCTTTCGTCATAAATGTATTTCTTGCTCACTTGGACATTCGTAGAACTATCACTATGCTGACATCTACAAGAATTTCTCAAAAATAAAATTGTATTTCATAAAAAAAGATCCATAATCAAGTGCGCCTCTTCGCGCCTTTTAGTCCTTTAGTTTACATTTTTGTCAACGGATGGCGTTAGTACTAGTATGTCATTCACAACTTTTCATAACTAAAAATGATAAGTGATCATGGTGTCCCACTTGTGTCTATCACCTAAGTACACACACGCCGAGTGAATGGCGGGACCACATTCAAAAGATACGATACGTCTTTGTATGAAATTTTATGTTTTTGTTTTTATAAACATCTAAGAGTGTTGACACACGAGGATTTGTTTTCATATTGTGGAGAATAATCTGTTCTGTCTATATAGTCCAATAAATCAAGCCAGAATGCTATAATTTGACATTTAATTGCGTGCATAGGTATTTGAAAATATGTACCGCGTATATATATACAGGGTGTATCGGCACTAACCCGACAAACTTTAACCAGCTATTCCTTAGCACATTTGGAGTAAAAAATGTTATGTACACTTTGCTGTCCGGTAACATTTTTTTTCTTTTAAAAACAAAAAATAAATAAAATTTCCACACTCCGCTACTGCCCACAGTATAGGGGTAAAATAATTGGCAACGCCGCGCTACTGTCATCTCTTTCACACATATTCTGTCTCAAGTCCCGTGTGGTTCCCGCCACCCCGTCTCGTATCAGTGGTCAGTGCTGTTTTGGGAGTTCGCATGTCATCAAGTTTCTAGTTTCGTTTTTGTTTTGTTATCTAAGTTTTTACTGTTGAAATATGCCCCTCAATTATCCACCTGCCGAGCAAGCAGATATTGTTTTTGTTTATGGATTTTGCAATGGAAATTCACGAGCAGCCGTAAGGGAGTATCGCATGAGGTTTCCTGGAAGACGCGTCCCACACCATGCTACCTTTGTCCAGGTTTGTACCCTATCAATTGTTTATTGAAACTATTTACATTCATTGATAATGCCAAAAAGCGCTTTTGAAATTTAAACTGGGAACATTAAAAACATAACAAGGGGCCACCAACTTTAAAAATGTAAATTGTACTTTAGGTGATTTGTGTTCAGTGGTCACTAAACGGCGTTTTAAAAAGTTAATTAATTTTAATCTCTAATAAATGCATCATTCACTGCAATTGAATTCACTCCCTTTCTCACCATGGGATTATTTAAATTACTTGAATTCAATTTCACCCCTGTGAATCCAAGATATCAACCGTACCTAGTTAAGAAAATTATAATTTAAAACACTTTGTTATACATTTTACTATAAAAAAATGAAATAAATGAAGAGAAAACGTAAGTTTTCTGATATGTGCCTAAAATAAGTGTTCTTTAAAAATAAAATGAGTGAAAAAGCCCGCGATTGTTTATTTGACATTATTACTGAGCTGAATAATAAAAGCAGTTGTTATTTGTTGTTTTGTTTCAGATGTATCAACAATTGCGTGACTGTGGCATCGGACGGATTGAAGGCGCCGGCGGAGGACACAACATCGTTCCTGTGGCAGTTGAGGAGAGAATCCTGAACTTAATTACCGAAGACCCCACGCTGTCCGTGCGTCGGGTCGCTCTGATGATAGGACACAGGGAACACATGGCGGTATGGAGAGTTCTGAAGAAGCACGGGCTCAAACCTTTTCACTATAGGCGCTGCCAAGGCCTCATGGAGAATGACCACTTTTCCAGAGTCGTGTACTGCAGAAGAATGCTGCATAATGTCATAAGAGATGCAGACTTCATGAAAAACATATTGTTTACCGACGAAGCACAGTTCACTAAAACAGGAGTGCTAAATGTGCACAACTTGCACCATTGGGCTGAACAAAACCCCAAGCTTGTTCGGGAGTCGTCGAGCCAGGACAGATTTTCCATCAACATGTGGGCAGGAATCCTGGGAAATCAAATACTCGGTCCAATCGAGTTGCCTCCCAGACTAAATGGACCGATGTATTTGGAGTTCTTACAAGTGCAACTGGGCGAGATTCTGGAAGATGTGAACCTCGAATTACTACGGAGAATGTGGTTCCAGCACGATGGAGCCCCACCACACTATTCGATTGCCGTGCGGAACTACTTGGATGTCGAGTTTCCTGGTCGTTGGATAGGCCGTGGAAGTCCGGCCATTGCTTGGCCACCAAGATCACCCGACCTGACCCCCCTGGATTACTACCTGTGGGGGGCTCTCAAGGAAAAAGTGTATGCTAAGCCAATAGCCTCAAGAGAGCAACTGCTCGAACGAGTGATGGAAGCCGCTGCAGAAATTAAAGCAAATCCTGCAAACTTAAATAATCAAAATATAACAAGACTACACGCTTGCATCGAAAATAATGGTAGTCACTTCGAACAAATGCTCCAATAAAAAAATTAACATAAACTACATGTCCGCATTTTCATTTATTATTTATTGGTAAAATTCTCACAATGTCATTCATTTACACATCAATATTACCTACATATCAATATTTAATAAAATCTGTAGAAGAGTATGCCCGTCGGCATTCAACAAGTTTTTCGACAAGTGTGTCGAAAAGCGTCTTCTCTCTTTCCTACACACTAAATATTAATGGTTAAAAATGAGACGACTGATGCTTGTAAGCGCGCCAATACGTAAAAACAACGAAACTCGAATAAGAATTGCCAGGTGGGTTTTTTAATCGCTTTAATCTGACTTTAAACAATAATTAAACACGTAAAAATTATTTAATATAATATTACAGTACAGTACTTTGAACCTTCGCAATAAATTTATTTGATTTTAAGTTTAGTTTGTAGAACTCCATTTCAATTTAGAGATTTTTTTTATTTTAACAGTCTTATTAAAAAATTTATAAAAACAGTGTGTTTATAAACAAGTTCTGCTAGTTGTAATTATTATTACGCGTGACAGCTGTTTCACCTTCTGACGGCATTATCAAACTTTGGTAAAGCCACTTACAGACGACGTAAGTGATAACTTTCTTTTTTTATTATTCTGGCTTTATTGATTTCCGAGTAAATTGTCGTAAATTATTATTTGCTAATCCCAATATTATTTGCTAATGCTAATAATTAAGTGAAATTTTAAACAATGCAATAATAGGATTATTGCATTGTTAATTTCACTTAATGTCGTTGGTATTTCCAACTGATGACTCAGGGGTTTATTTCCCTGAATAATTAAGTATTTTGGGGTCTAATTATTATGCATTTCATTACATCCGATAATTTAAACAATTTTTATGTTGAATTGGGGTAAGTTTTATGGCTAAGGGAAGGAGTGGAAGGTGAGGAAGTACCTGGATATTCAGATCTGGTCACCAAATACGGCTAGTCATTTCAAGCAACGTTTAAATTCTAAACCTGGATATTCAGATCTGGTCACCAAATACGGCTAGTCATTTCAAGCAACGTTTAAATTCTGAACCTGGATATTCAGATCTGGTCACCAAATACGGCTAGTCATTTCAAGTAACGTTTAAATTCTAAACCTGGATATTCAGATCTGGTCACCAAATACGGCTAGTCATTTCAAGCAACGTTTAAATTCTGAACCTGGATATTCAGATCTGGTCACCAAATACGGCTAGTCATTTCAAGCAACGTTTAAATTCTAAACCTGGATATTCAGATCTGGTCACCAAATACGGCTAGTCATTTCAAGCAACGTTTAAATTCTGAACCTGGATATTCAGATCTGGTCACCAAATACGGCTAGTCATTTCAAGCAACGTTTAAATTCTAAACCTGGATATTCAGATCTGGTCACCAAATACGGCTAGTCATTTCAAGCAACGTTTAAATTCTGAACCTGGATATTCAGATCTGGTCACCAAATACGGCTAGTCATTTCAAGCAACGTTTAAATTCTGAATTAATTAATCAATTACGAAAAAGCGTGGGGTTAAGAATATTTTTTTTAAATTATAGTTGTAATTTATTGTCGATTTTTTAAAAAAATTGCGATATTTTAAATAAAATTTAATAATTATTGTTTAAATAAATTAGCAATCTGGCAGCATTCATTTGCAGGTGGTCAATCCAATGCAGTCATGACGTTTGTGTGAGTGCTTTCCTTTGTCTCAGTGTGTTGCGCAGCAGTTTTATATGAACCGTTTTTTGATTCATCGGGATTGTTTTTAAAACTATACATTCTTTGTACCTTCAAATTAGTGGAAATAAACTTAAGTGTGTCAAGCTGCTCGTTATATTCCGGTAATTCTGGAAGGCTTTTAACATAAGCAATAATATTCATAAATCACATTCCGCGAAGTTGTAAATAACTAAATTTATTAAAAAATATACGTTGTAGGATAGCCTAGCAAGTAACATTTTGACAGAGCACTTACGGTGATTTAAAAAACAACGGCGCTGTTCAAATAATCCAATTATTATTATTGATAAGTACCTAAGTGAGGAAAATTGTTTTTAAAAGTGCTCAGAATTATTGGACTTCGATTATAAATTCAGGAAATCTACTAATTAGTTTCTTAGTTTCAAAATTAGACTATTTAATACGTGAAACGCGTAAGAGGTGAAACCAAAGCATTCCAGAGGTGAAACAATTTAGATACAAAAATAAAACTGATGTGTACAATACAAGAAGACAATCAGTGATTCGCATACGAAAAATGTGAATAATCATTATTGTTAAATAAAATATTTCTTTTCTGGTACTGGATTATGTAATACGGGCTTCGTTCGCAGCAACACGCGAGAGTTGCGATGTTGCTTTCAAATTTTGACAAAGGATAAAACAGTGGTGACATGTGGTGAAAATATGTTTAATTAATTTTTTATTAAAAAAAAACGTTACCGGACAGCAAAGTGCACATAACATTTTTTACTCCAAATGTGCTAAGGAATAGCTGGTTAAAGTTTGTCGGGTTAGTGCCGATACACCCTGTATACCGGGTATAGATAAAACGGAGCAAATTAACGCGTTCAAAAGGTTACAAATTTCACCACACCTTAAATGAATACCTAACATTAATTAAATACCTCTTTTGTTATGTTTTTTTTATTTACATACATTTGTTAACATGTAATTGTTGGGTTATGTAATATAATGTGTATTTGTTGGGTTAGCTGGAAGAAATAGGATGTAACCTATAAGCTATACCCTTTGTACTATTTTTGTGCAATAAATATTTTTTTGAATTTTGAATATGCACAAGACGTTTGAATTCTGTCCTGCTGGAAAAATAAAATATCTGGCTAAACCAGTCTCTACCGATCCGGCCCGACACGCAGTAGGTGTTTGAATGCATCCGACGCCGAGACGTAGACAATTTTCACCCCCATGAACCCCCCAGCTAAGTCACCAAACGTAGCGAACCACTTGAGGTTACCTATGGCAGAGGTGTTGGTTATCCAATGAATGGTACCCGGGGAGGCGGTACCCATTGAATTTGTTTTATTCAAAAGATTTCATTGTTGTTGTTTCACAAATTGTTGAAGAAAAATATCATTTAGATAATTTCTTATAATTATAATAATCGGGTGTAGACAATGTTAACTGACATTTTGACTCTCTGATGTGAGTGAGGTCACTCTCGTAGTGGTAGCACTATTTTAACGGACGATTTTAGATATGTAATCTATGGTATCCGACGTACTGTTTTCCGTAAAGAATGGCTGACACATACCATGTTCTGTGTCATCACATTTAATGGATAAAGTGATTGCAAATATTTTGAATTCTGTGGATTCTTTTGACGCTGATCGCACGTTTTCTGCCGAAAACAATTTTCCAAAAGAAATGAAAATATTACCACAATAAAATTCGGTGCATTTATAACCAGTTTCATGTAAGCATGTTAAGTATTTTCACTTAACACATTTTACAGGCTACAACTTTGATTGATTTAAAACAGAGGTTCCCAAAGTGGTCTATATGGACCCCCAGGGGTCGATATCGGCAAGCTGGGGGACTATGTCAGCGAGAAAAAAATTTGGGGGTCCACGAGATTCAAATGGGGGTACATACGAGCGGACCCCCATTTACCTCAAGTCAACATTTAGGAGTTCCGTAAATGACACAATAGATCTAACACAAATATAATAGACTGAGAAATGACTTATTTGATATTTGTATTTTTATATTTCGTAAAGTTGTTAATTGAAGAATATAAATAGAGTCTACGTTCCTTTTCTAGTCACAATTAATATATTCATGCAAAACATTGCACATCGAAAGCCGCGAATTTTCCTAGTTCCCCAACTTATTTTTGAAAAACGTCCAGTGTAAAAATGACGTTCAACATTTAAATGCACTTCAAACAGACTTCAAAATTAAGTTTGAGGATATTTTGACAGTAGAAACGCAACGTTGAAGAATCGGATATGATATGAAAAGAAGAACTGACAAAGAACTTAAGGGGTAGTTCTGTATGGCTAGCTACAGAAAGAAATTCCCGTTGCTTATACTGCTTCATTTTCATTTCTAATGTAATACCTCACAAGGGTGCCCCTGTCTGCACAATGTAAAGACAGAGCAATTTTACCGCCACCCGGTTGTTGGGCAGGCAAGGGAAGGGAATATTTTTACTAAAAAAATAAATGATTATCACATGGGATGTTAATAGTTTTTGGGAAAATTCAATATTCGGCAGGCAGGGGGTCTACGGAAAAAAAATGTTTGGCAAGTGGTCTACGGGACAAAAAAGTTTGGGAACCTCTGATTTAAAAGGTAATTTTTCGAAAAAAACTTCTTCGGAAAGGTTTTCACTTTGTGATGGCATTATTTATTTTCATAAAAAGACAAATAACTTAGTTTACATCACTTTATTTGTACACAATCAACATGTTTCGTGAACAATGTTCACTTCTTCAGGTTCAAACTTCTTCTTCAACATTCTTCAGGATTGTGTACAAATAAAGTGATATAAACTAAGTTATTTGTCTTTTTATTAAAAAAAGATTTAAAAGGTATTTACTTTTAATGGTATCTTCATGCACATGCCATCGTTTACATGAATAAGTTAACAATCGATTACATCTTCTGTGATTCACAAGGATTCAAATTATTAATCGTGGATGAATATTATTATACTAACATTAATTTCACTTTCAATATACTTATCGTATGTTTTGCACTGGTATTTTTTTATCATTTTACGCACTTATAAGATTTGGAATATATAAATATGTTATATACCATAAATTTGTTCGTGTGTTGGTGTAAAGAATGGTAACCAATGTTTTTTTTGTTGTTTAATTATATTTTTGTTCAAATCATACTGCAATGAACATAACTTTGTATTGCATGCGATAAAAGTTTTATAAAAAATAAAAACGTCCCTTCATATTTTAAGAAGTATGTTATTTTTATGCATTCAAACATTCAAAATACTATATCTCAAAAACAGTTTTGTCAGTTAACATGGTCTACGCTCGAGCAGCTCAATTATGTATATGTATTTTAGAAAAAATATGATATTTATACGGTGATTATAGGTGTATTTCTTTAAAGGCATTTTTTATATTAGTTGAGCGGCATCACAACACAATAATATTTATATTTCATTCTGCTTACATAATTATTTATGAGTATGATGTCGACGCCGGTAAGGCAAAAGGGCGTAAGCGACAATTTATTCAAAAATTACTTGAACGTAGAATTTTTGTCTAATTTGTATGAATAACTTATTTTTGACAAAATTGTCAGTTTTCCTAGTTATCACTTTTATTGGTGTGTTGATTGTCAAATTAAATGAGTTAGTCTCACTTTCTAGCAGAGTCATCATCATCTATCATCGTAATTGAGCCAAGTTCCTATTGAATAATATCGTGAACTCTGCCACGAGTTCTACGGAAATGTCTTATTTTTATGTGAATACTGCACAAGAGACCCAACAGCTCCCAACCGCCTGGAGCCTGTGAGACCATGGCATCTCTTGGAGTGTGTTAAGAGATTCAAGGTAGTGAAAGAGGAAAGAGATGGAAAAAGGAAGGTGGGGAGTACCTGGCTAATCAGAACTGGTCAAGAAACGCGGCTTAATCCATTACAAGCAATGTTTGAATTCTAAATGGTGGTCTTACTCCATGGCGATACTAAGAGTATCTGCCAACGTGCCGCAAGTTTAAATGAATGATTAGTAAAATAACACAAATTCCTTCGAATTGCTAGTGGAGAGGCCGTCAAAGTGATTCACCTACTAGCGGTTTTAAAAAAGATTTAATACTCTTATTTTCATGGTCTAACTGACCGAAAATAAAATAATAAATACCTTCTGGCCCCTCGCAGAGAACCTGGGAGTCATACTTGATCAGAGTGACCTTCGGTAGAGGATTCCCAAACTTCACTGTGTATTTAATAGGCTGGCCATTCCTTACGTTTGCATTTAAGCTTTTTTTATCTTGCAAAACGAGCTCTCCGGTATCTGTAGAAACCTGAAATCACAAAAGAACATCATCAGTCAAAGCGATGTTCTTAACCTTATTCATTACATTTACATCAGCCCTTCACTACAATTATACTTGGTTTTACTATACAGTAAAAGAGTCGCACAATAATTGAACTAGCTCTCTTTGATGAGCCAAGTCTTGAAGGTTAATTAAGGATATATATCAGCGGACAGCACAATGAAATCTATATTTTTAGACTACAAATATACTTCATGTACGTGCTGTTCTCTCGCATTCTGTCTACTATGATACTTTTAGGGTTGGTATCAGCCTTCCATTGTGTACTGCTAATTCTGGTTCTTCGGAGTTTTCTGCATTCCACTTCTTCCAATATCTCATTTCTCGTTAACATATTTCCCAAATAATTTTTAACATTTTCCTTAACAACTTTCCTTATAAACTCAGTCCGAAGGATGGAATTCGGCATTTAATAGTCCGACTTTTCGTGGGTTACGTGAGGATAACGAGTTTGTCTATATCCGTCCTGAAATGTCAAAGTTGATTTTAATTAATTTCAAGAATGTACACATCTTTGTACAATTTTCAGATATATATTTTTTAATCAAAACTCGATTGACCAATTAGTCTGAAACAAAAATATAAATTGAAAACATCTTCCGTGAAAAAATAAATGCCGCCGACGGGAATTGAACCCGCACCTTCTGATTGCCGGTCAGGTGCACATAACCACTGTACTACGTCAGCTTATTTTGAACTGCCAAATAATTCAATTACTAGTATTTCATTCCACAATTGATTGAACTAAAACCTTCAAAACACTAGACGTCATGTCAATAAGACAACTTTACGCCAAAACTGCTCTCCTACAACTCATCCATAATAATCTTCATATTACAAATCAAGCAAAAGCCATAATAAAAACCAGGTCCTCAACAAATAAAACACTGAACATTCCGATAACACACACCACACACGGACAAAGACACTTTCAATACTACGTAACCAAACTTTTTAACAGTATGCCCATTACTTTGAAACAATTATTGACTACAAACACATCTACAAACTTTCTCAAAAAACATATCGTAGCCTGGATAAAAAATCAAGATATTCACTTTATTCAAAAGATTATAATAATTTCAAACCAAACATAACCAAAATATAATAAGTAAAATTGAATATTATACACGTTCTTCAAGAATTATCCACAAATATATACACTCACATATAAAAGTGTGTTGTCATGTTTCAATATATGTCTGTGAAAAAAAAAATAATAATAACTTTCTACTACAACACATAAATACCTGTCACACTTAATCACAAACACGTTAACACCTCAGCACAGGTTCTCCTAGTGAGGTGTTCACGTAACATACAATATCACCCACACACAGTTTTACCTAAATCAACCTAATGTTCTTCATGTTTTATACCTTTTTTCTGTACTTTTTTTCTCTGTACTGCAATATAAACCACTGTTATAATTTATAAAACGTTTATTCAAGAATAAACATAAATAAAATAATAAAATAGAATGAACAATTAATGCTTTTTTGATTTTTTCCACCTGAAAACAACCAACGTTATATTTGTAGGAAAGGTATTGCAAAAATACTTAATTTCTCACTATATGGCGTCGATATATATCATATCTTCATTTCATGGTGAAATATTTTGACTTGTCAAATATTTTTAATATTTATAAAGGTAAACTTTAAAAACAATTCATATTTAATATTATTTCAAAAATTGGACTATACCAACTCTCTAGGAATACATCACTGAACGAAGATAATTCCTTAAAGTGTGATCTACATATATAATTATCTATATCATAATACTAACTCTAGGTATACATCGCTGAACGAAGATAATTGCTTGAAGTTTGATCTACAATTGCTTGATAATTGCTTGAATAATTGCTTGAAGTTTGATCTACAATTGCTTGATAATTGCTTGAATAATTTCTTGAAGTTTGATCTACAATTGCTTGATAATTGCTTGAATAATTTCCTGAAGTTTGATCTACAATTGCTTGATAATTGCTTGAATAATTTCTTGAAGTTTGATCTACAATTGCTTGATAATTGCTTGAATAATTGCTTGAAGTTTGATCTACAATTGCTTGATAATTGCTTGAATAATTGCTTGAGATTTGATCTTGTAATTTTCTATTACACAGTTCTAACTCTTTGGGAATACATCGCTGAATGAAGATAATTCCTTGAAGTGTGATCTACAAATATAATTATCTACTTCCTAATACTAACTCTCTGGGAATACATCGCTGATCGAAGATAATCCCTTGATGAGTCGCTATAAATTAATGCTTTTTTAAAGAAAACTGATTTCGGCGATGTAAATATCTTTTGACTCCTAGGCCCAGATAGGGCAATGAGATGATTGATTATCTCTCCAAGTAATTGGCTATTTTTGACTGGGGGTAGCGATTTCCTCTTTTAACTAACTAACTAACTAACCATCACGCCGTTTCGGTAGGCAGAGAGGACGGACCGCCAAACAACTTGGTCTTGGCACACACTCCTTGCCTCATTCACATTCATACATCGTCTCATACATACTCTTCTATTGTTCTGACTCTTGACATGGCCCGACTCAAGTATCTGATTCACTTGGTCATGCCATGTCTTCCTCGAGCGTCCCTGACTTCTGCTACCATTCACATTTGCATCGTATATCCTCCTTACACTCCTTTCTTCGCTCATTCGCTCTACATGCCCAAACCATCTAAGCGTCCCTTTCTTGATCTTACTCATTACGCTTACATCAGCCTTGCACTCTTTGCGGATCTCCACATTACTCACACGATCATACATGGTTTTACCACACATACGCCTCAGGGATCTCATTTCAACAGCATTCAATCTACTTTCATCCTTTCTTTGCCAGTTCCATGCCTCACTTCCATACATCAGGGTAGGTGCCAGCACTCCATTGTGGACTGCTAACTTCGCTTCTTTGGACAATTTTTTGTTAGCGTCAACTGCGTTCAGTCCTCCATTAATGGAGTTACCTGCATTTACTCTTCTTTCAATATCTCTGTCAGCCTTCCCATCTCTCGTAAACATGCTTCCTATATACACAAACTCTTTTAAATAATTAATCATTAAATAATTAATAATATATTAATGTTATATCGTACCTACCGGTTTCGATTTAACCAGGCTTTATCAGAGAATATAAATAATTTGTGGTGGAAAATAAAGATTTATATCACGTCACGACAAAACAAACCGAATCACACAATAAAATTTTAAATAAGTAAAAAAATATGCTTACACGGGATGTCGTTGTCTTCAAAGACAACTGCAATGTGATAACATGTGACCCGATACTGACGTTGGGTATTTGCAGTTCTCCGAATATTCCTCCATTATCATCTCGCTTGTATCGGAAGATATCAGGGCATGGAGATCTCTGTCCAAGAGCTGCGGTTGGAGAAATCAACACCAGGGCGGTAAACACCGCCCCCGCCCACCAGAACTGTGATCGCTTCATCCTTAAACTACGCCCTTCGAGTGCACAAACTATTCACTTAAAGCTGCACGGTCACGAGCAACTACGTCTCATCGAACCTTAATAACATTTAATAATCGAGCTCAAAATGATTAAAGAACAAAAAAATATTCGCTTAAGTTCACCGGTCACTGGTAAAACGGGTTTTCTTTATATTTCGACTAATTATTCTGAGCTGCGGAATTTCAACAAATGCAAATTTTTGGCGATAGAAATGTTTCAAATTGCCGCTCCTCCGTTTAACCTAACTTCTCTTATCTGATCTCCACTTTAATCTTTCATGTAGTTATGAAATTTACCCATTTAGCTCGTCGTCCCATAAGTTGGCAAGCGCTAGAAATCTCTAAATAGTATACAATAAAGTCGCTATCCGCGCCTGTCTGTTTGTGGGCTTTAGTTATGGCTTAGTTCTTCTAAACTACGCACCAGATTTTGATAGGGACCATTACCTTTGACACTACCACTTAGAAAATTTCTTCCGGAAGGTTTACATGTATAATACGTGTCTATTATATTTATAGAAAGTAGAGAAAAGGCAATGTTTTATAATAAAGTAGTAAAAATATATTGTCGGGCACTACATTACTAACGCTGTCTAAAACTTATGAGATACATCAACATAATTCACTACGGAATTGTATATCTTAAATAGACCTACAGAAAAGTCCGTCATGGTATAAGTCTATATCCTAAGGAAAGCCACCAGCACCGCCAGGAACAAGTAAGCTAGTCAGATATAATAACCGAAACCCTGCGCAGAAATGTAAGGCCCATTGTCCACGTAACCGAATGTCATACGCACGCTTTCGTCAATTGACGATTGCAAGACGAATGCTTGCATCTTGCGTAGAAACAATGAAATCTGTGTCCACGAAGCGGCAACGTCACGTCAGCCGCTCGTCATGCGTTCGTAATGCGGTGCGCGCGGCAACATGTTACTACTCGACCGACAGCATTGCAGTATTTTGTCTTTGTATCAGTGGTCCAACAGTAGAGATTAAATTTTGGTACGTATGTTTAGACATTCGGTAAAATGATTGAAATACAGAATCATCTTCTGATAACTCTCTGGCAGCAACAAACAATCTACAATTTATATTTATTTCGATGTATGGATGAATCCAGTACTTTCTTCGCCTGTTTCGTCGTCTTCACTTGACATTTTCACAACAAAAGACGTGCTTTCTCGATGCTAGTTGAAAGAAAACTGAGACGTTTTGTAACGTGACTGACTATTGCATGAAGCAGCGTGGACATAACAAATATGCAAAATATATATCGTCATTTGTAGGTTACATGCATCCTACAAAAGACGACTGTGTGGACAATGGGCCTAACACAATGTCTGCGCTGCAAACCGTATCGGACTTACCGCAGTCCAAACTGTTCCCAACTGTCTGGAACCAGTGAGACTATGGCATGCCCATTTGAGGTACGTTGTGAGGCTGAAGGAGGTGGAGAGGTGAAGGAGATGGTGAAGAAGAAGAAGGGGGTAGTATTGGGCTATTCAGATATGGTCACCAAACACGGCTAAAGCCAATTAAAGCAGCGTTTCATTTCTGAATTGCGGTCTTACACTAGGGCGATACTGAGATTATCATCCACTCTGGAACGTGCCACAAGTATAGTATTTTTATTTTTAATTAATATTTTTACTAATAAATATTTTTCGGCGTGCTTCTAATGTTACATTTGCGGACCGAAACTCGAACTGAGGCACGAATTACGAGAAAGGAATTTGCGGTTGCTTCGTTACTTTCCCAGTTATAAGGTTCACTTCGACAATTCAGCAATTCGTATACGTAGCAAAAGGTATTGAAATCAAGCATTAGTGTTAAGGCCCAGTAGTAAGCGTTCAAAGATGATTTCAAAGTGAGATTATAAATTTAGGTCCATTATATTAATTCGGACAAGGCCACTTGCATTGAACACGTGTTCAGATACAAACTGATTGACTAATATTTTATTAGAAAATGATCATGTAGTCACATTTTAACAGTATAGTGATAAAAAGACATCTTTCTCCGAGTACGGCCAAACTGCACGGACTATCAATGTGGCAAATCCAATGAAAGTTATGCCTTTTGTGCAAGTAAGTACACAGTTGAATAATGGTTTGTGGCCCATCTCCATTGTTTTTATTGTGTATAGGTACATTACAACACAGGGGTGAATATTACATTGGTCAATACTAAATGCTTAGAGCAAAATTGTAAAAGATTTCTTCAGATGTTGGTCTCCTTCGTTCCAGAAACGGTGCATCCCTTTCAAAACCCTCGTCTTTCACCAGCCGTTCCTGTAAAAAGAAACACTTTTCAATCAAATAATTCAAAACTTTCAAAACAAAGCCATAGACTTGCATTAAATGCGCATAAATGGAGTAGAATTTTTACAATTTTATTAGTCTAAGAAATATACTTAACTTAAAAATTCTTAAATATATATCTACGCTCTGGCCCATTCAATAATGCAGTTTAGTATCGTTGCATGGGGGGGAGCTTACAAATCACTCAAAGGCTAATAATAAATAAAAATAATAAAAAAACCATCAGACTACCCAACTTCACAACTTTTCCAAGACTTTCAAGTCTCACCACTAAAAAATATGTATACATAAAATACGCTGCTTCAAATCCACAAAGATCTCTATAAGAAGTCACACCATGCCATGGTTCGTGTCGAGAGCAATAGGCAAAATACAATGGGTCGCTTATGCACTCCATTAATGCACACCAGTTTTGCACAACACTATTACAAGTACACTGGAGTGGTGTGGTTTTGTGATTTAGTTGGTTTAACTAACGACAGAGATAAGGTTAGAACCGGATTATAATAAATATAAAAATAAAATAAACCTCACTACCTTAAATAATTTATCTAATAAGAATCACGATGACATCTCATTATATTATTATATAAAAAACAAAAATCTCTTCACTTTATATGTTTTTATGAATTTTTTTTTCTTCCAAATCCATATGTATTTTAAGATTTAATTTTTATTTTTTTCCCTTTACAAACAAGTGTTAGACTCTAGTAAAAGTAAAAATTTAATTAATATTTGAAATATGTTCTTATTATTTCTTTTTCTTATTATTATTTAGTGGTTATTATACTTATTATTCATAACCACTAAACAATCTGGAAAAAATGTCAGTAAGTAGGAAATTATTAAATTTTTTATTATTTTTTATTTTTCGATTTAAAATTAGTGGGTGACAATATGGGTTAAGTGACCAGTCACGACGCGTGGAAAAACTTTTTGTTCGTTTCTGAAAAAAAGAATATAAAAGAGTCATCAGAAATCCAAAAAGTTATATCTATGTTATAACTTTTAATGACTCATATGTCAGTTTAGACAATTTAATTATTCAAGACAATATTAGCGATTTCTAAACGAAAATCTGAAACAGAAAAATCAGAAAAAGATACGGTCACATCTAGGACTCGAACCCAGGACCTAAAGCGGTGCCCCGGCAAGGCAAGGGTCCTGGGTTCGAGTCCTAGATGTGACCGTATCCTTTTCTGATTTTTCTGTTTCAGATTTTCGTTTAGAAATCGCTAATATTGTCTTTGTTAAGATTTCAGGTACTGAAATATTAATATTGGTGCTTGTCACCCTAATGATGTGGCAACATTTATTTTGTGTTAGCGATTGCCGGGGCAATTTCGTATTGCCACGGATTTAATTTTTCTTCTCTTGTTACCATCCGTCTTGGGCGGTCGTTTTGGCAAAACGGCGGAGCTGCCAGGTTTTCACTTACATGTGGGTTATAAAACCGCGGAGAGAGATAGCAATATTGGGCTCACATTACATGAGCTGCCCTACGGGTCTTTTTTATTGTTAAATAAAGACCACTATTCGAGAGCTGGAGTTATTATTGAAGACTTACTCCAGTCATACTTCCTTGGAATCTGGTGACTCACCACGCCGGATTGCTCTGTCAGGAGAGTGAAGTTAAGATCCTGAACATTGGTCATTCAAGAGCCGGATGATTATTATTTGGATTGATCCATTTGAGACGGAAGATCATTATTTGGAGTGGTCCAGTCGGGCCTCATCATCATCGGGAGTGGTCCAGTCGGGCCTCATCATCAT